>NC_051232.1:31112938-31145438 GCF_015220715.1 Pygocentrus nattereri | reverse complement strand
GGGATAAAGAAGGAGCTGATGTTTATGCTGAGTTTTTTTATGTAGCACACGGGCTTTAATGTGCATTTTGGAGCGCTTCCTAAGCCCATTTCCTTGAGCTGTGGCCGAGAGTGTGGCGCAGTGAGTTTTATATAAGCGAGAGGCTCTTTTTAATCCTGTCTGATCCTTGGTGATGCAACGCCTGAGGTTTCAAGGCAAACTCGCCGCAGCCCAGGCCTATCAGAAATGTTTAACGGCTCCAAGACACGGACAGTAAGACATTAGAAGCCGCTCTCCTGGGGAAAGTCCGGTGCTGCGCAGCCTTTTAAGCTGCAGAAATTAAAATAAGGAAAAAGATCAATACTGAGCATACTTGGGCGATCAATAAGCTAATAAAGGGATATAAATAACGTCCACCGTAGAAGTTTTAGATTTAATTTAAGCACATTTCTCCTCTTCGCAGTTCTCTGGTTGAATCAAACCTTTGGGTGATTGCAAGGGTCACGGTGTAGGAAATGCATTTTAAATGGCTGGGCAGTTTGGGTTAATGTGCAGAATAAAAGGGCTTATGAGTGGCTTAAGTGCCTAAAAGGTTTTATTCCCTGTGATATTACAGTCTAACTAAATTGTGTCTGTAGCAGAACAAGACGGATAACTTATCCTACACTAATATTCCGTGTTAGGCTTTGGATTTAAAACTGGTGGACAGTAACTGAGTAACTGAGTAAATGTAATTAGTTTCTGTACTTTAGTATTTTTGGTGTATCTGTACTGAAGTTTCTCCGTTCTGGACTTTTTCCTTTCACTCCACTACATTTCAGAGTCTAACATCCGACTTTTTCCTCCTACATTTTGAGAAATCTGTCGCTCCTTTTGGTTTCTGTGTGTATAAAAACGTCACATGTCAAAACGAAAGAAGCGCAAAGCCAGAGCACCAATCAGGGCCCAGCGGTCACTTTGTTTAGAGCTGGTTTTGACCTGTTGGTCATACCGACCCAGTGCAGCACGCGGTTCAACGTCAGCGCAGCAGCGTAAAACTTTGGGAGAGTCTGTTCAACATAAATGATGAACTAACCTAACTTTGTGTAAATAGAGCTCAATATAGAAATATGTCCACATATGCAGTCGAGACTGACGCGGCTTTTTTCTGAATTTCTACAAACACCATTTCATTTTATAGTAAATGAGTTTGGGCTGGTTTATGTTTATGAACAGACGCCTACAGATCAACATAGTAAAGGAGCTCATCTGTGATCCTGAGTTTAAAGCCAGTTTTTATTCAACTTAAACTTGGAACTAAGTTGTAAATAAATCTGAAACTGAAACTTTGCTTGTGTGTAAAAAGTGATTTCAGAGCCACTCGGTTCTCCCTGATGGAAACTGTTTACCTTCAGTGTTTTGTGCTTCTGATCATTTTAATAGACGTCAGCGTCACTAATTAATGACGTTCTATTAAAAGACTGGTTTACCAAGAGAGACGCTGGAGGACTTTCACCTGAAATGAGTTCATGAAGCCAGTCTGGTTATAAAAATGATAACAGGACATCAGAGCCAGAATTCCTCTTTTAGTACTTTTACTTTATACTTAAGTACATTTGAAGGGAAATACTTTAGTACTTTTACTCAAGTGGAGGTCTAAAGGGAGGAACTTCTACTTTTACTGGAATAATATTTTACCTTGGGTGTCTCGACTTCAACTCCACTACATGGTTTGTGTACTTCATCTACTGCTGGGATTTAAGTGCTTTCAAGCACTTAAGTAAAATTCATTAGAATGTTACTTGAATGACTTACATACTTCAGATATGCCTGTTTTAAAGGAATGATCCAATATGTTTAAACGAAAAATCCAATATACTCACTTTTCTACTTTTCCCCTGATGCAACCAGTTGCTCTGAGACATGTTTGGGGTCCAAATTTTGCTTCTTTAGCAATGATAACAGAGAATCTAACACTGCTAACAAACACTAGAGCTCAGTAGTCACACAAGTTCTGTAAAAATACCTCACCAAACATCTCTCAAACTGCATCTGCAGCCACAGAAACGATTAAACTGTTTCAGTGACTATTGGGTTCTAGTGTTCATTAGTACCGTGTAGGCATTGTGTGTGTGTGTGTGTGTGTGTGTGTGTGTATGTGTATATATATATATATATATATATATATATATATATATATATATATATACACATAACGACTTCTTTCTTCCTCCATATTTCACAATTCATATTTTTTTCATTCATCATTTTTCAGTCTGGTGGTCCACGAAGCCCACACTTGTTACACAATAGAAATGCAGGGAATAAACAGGTTCAGGTTTTGGTTTCAGACCACCATTACGGCCTGATTAAAGCTAAAGCCCCCCTGCATCGGGCTGTGGAGCAGTGGAACTGAGTTCTCTAGAGTGATGGAGCTCCATCCAGTACCTTCAGGATGAGTTGGAGTGATCCAGGACTGACCATCCAACATCAGTACCTGACCTCACTGACGCTCCATCAAATCCTCACAGCAATGTTGTGGCCAGTGCTTGGAAAAGTGAAGCTGCATTTTTCCTCCCTCACTCCTTTGCTTTCTCCCTTGTCCATCATCAGCGTGTTGCTCCCCTGGGCGGATGAGGCCTTTAGGTCCTCTATCATTACTCGCCTGTGTGATGTCAACCTAATGATTGGATTAAACAGCTGGGCAGGCATGTACAATGAGTTGCATGGGTATCGCTGCCTCTGTCTCTCCGACTCATATACACACACAAACACACACAGCCTCGCTCTGCTGGTGGGGTCTCTGGAGATGGAGAGTCCAGATGAGTACTTGGTATGCGCCACACACATTTGCTCCTCATTATTGCTGAGCCCCAGTGATGGCCCGTGCCCTGATCGGCCTCTAATTTGGATTTACTGCGCGTTGCCTGGTTAGTGTGTGATCGCCCGCAAGAGGGACAAATCTGCCGACATCCTTCGAAAGTGCTCCTGTTTTTCCTCTCTTGATGTCTGAGGTTTCATTAGAGAGGATGAACTCACTGCTAAACCCCACCCGCACCGAAGAGCGTGAGCGACATCAAGTACGTTGACTTACAATCCAACAACAGCGAGATATCTATATATATATATATATATATAAGCTGCTCCCCGGGGCTGCCCACCACTCTGGGCAAGTGCGCTCACTGCCCCTTAGTGTGTGTCTTCACTAGTGTGTATGTGGTTTCACTGCCCAGATGGGTTCAATTGCGGAGGTGAAATTTCCCCGTTGTGGGACTAACAAGGGTCACTTAATCTATAATGTGCGCACAATATATAATCTCATTTTCAATTACAGTTTTGGCTTCCAAAGATTGTGACAGTAGGATAATCAAGATAATCACAATGATTCCTTTCCATCGCCCCTCCCTAAAAGCCCACTGACCTCATTTATTTTGGTCCTGTTTATTTATGTATTTATTTATGTTTTGTTGTTTTCTGTATGTGGCATAAGTGCACTGCTACATAGTTGATCTTATTTATTGTTATGTCATTTTTTTAATATTATTTTTTTTAAATACATAAATCACTGCTGTCGTAAAAAAAAAAAAAAACCAAAAAAACCCTTGTATTACCATTTATATCGTTTTTCAGTTTTTGGCATAATCTGAAAATGCCTGTTGTCGTTTACATTGTATGTAAATTTCCTGATGAATGGACCAAACGAAACGACCGGAAATGGCTTGGAAAAAATTCTGGTTCCATTGACTTCCATTAAAAGTAAAGCAGGTTTTTTCCTTCTCCTGTAAAGTCACCGTTTTAGAGAAGGCTTTGTTCTGACATCAGCGATGTGTTTGTAGATTTGTGCACACCATATTTGGAATAATGCCTATCGATGATTTACAGACACTTATTATATTGTTAACAAACTGATACTTGGGTAAGACCTAGGGTTAGACAGATTTAATAAACTTCAAGTTTAGTTGCATTTAAAGGAAATTTAGTTGAATGTTCGTTAAAGATAACCTGAGCATCTACAGTGGACCTTCAAATAAGGTGTTACCTTACATTTATTCATATTATACATTTTTTTTTATGTTTTTAAATTAGTTTTTTAGTCCAGTTATATTTAAAGTTCAAGGACTGTTAAAAAATATTTTTAATAAGCTCAATTAATGCACAATGTTCCCGAAGCAATCATGTTAAATAATCGTGATCTCAATATTGACCAAAATGATTGTGATTATGACTTTTTCCATTATCGAGCAGCTGTTTGGGTGGTGGGTCATTCTCAGCACTGCAGTAACACTGACGTGGTGGTGGTGTGTTAGTGTGTGTTGTGCTGGTATGAGTGGATCAGACGCAGCAGTGCTGCTGGAGTTTTTAAGCACTATGTCCACTCACTGTCCACTCTATTAGACACTCCTACCTCGGTGGTCCACCTTGTAGATGTAAAGTCAGAGACGACAGCTCATCTGCTGCTGTTGGTCATCCTCTAGTCCCACATCAGTGGTCACAGGACGCTGCCCACAGGACGCTGCCCACAGGACGCTGCCCACAGGACGCTGTTGGCTGGATATTTTTGGTTCTCAGTCCAGCAGCGACACTGAGGTGCTTAAAAGCTCCAGCAGCACTGCTGTGTCTGATCCACTCAGACCAGCACCACACACACTAACACGCCACCACCACATCAGTGTTACCGCAGTGCTGAGAATGACCCACCACCCAAACAGTACCTGCTCTGTGAGGGTCCGTGGGGGTCTCTTTCCAACATTGCGATGCAGCATGTTTGGATTATATGGATCAAACCTACGTTGCATAAGTTACTGCTGAAAAAGAGGTGGCGTCCGCTCGCCGGGCCGGCTTCACTGTTTTAGCCGCGTCCTTTGAGGAGCTTTTCCTCCTCTTATTTGATATTTGAGGTTTCATTACAGAGTGGATGAATTCACTTTTGCTCCCTGCGATACCCCCCACACATTCGCTGCGGGAATAATGGAATAAGTGCGTTTCTTCTGCGGCAAATCCTGCGTATTTGGGAAAAAGGATCGGGACCGAGGTCAAATTAATCACCGAGAATATAATGGCTTTTGTTTGAACTGACAAGTTTTTGTAAACAGCCCTGCTGAAAATCCGATTATGTTTCAAAGCGCGCGGATGAGACGAAAACATTTCGCGTGTGTGTTATACGCAGTCCAATTATGCCACAGCTCTGTTTTATACAATTATAAATGCATTTGTAACGCAATATTAACGTTAAGCATTGCATTGTAAGGGTGATTTTAATGAAAGCAACATGTTTGCAAAGGCATATTGTCTTTTTCTTATTATTCTTATTGTTTTCTCCATTAATTAAGTGAGTCATTGTTTGTGTGGGTTTTATTTGGTGAATGCTGTTGTTGTTTCAGGATCCTCTCTCCTGGTTGGTCTTTTGAAAAACACTCGGAGCAACCCCTCAAACCCCCCCCCAACTTTCCTGACCTCATTAACGACGAGGCCGTCTTTCTGATTCCGTATCGCCGAATTATGTTACACGACTCAACAATCCCCGTCGCTTTTGTTACCAATACAATGCGACCAGAGACGTCCATTACTCCTTCATTTTCTTAAGCATGCAGGTTTCTATAGCAACAGCTCCTCCAGACCGAGCAGAACGGAGTGGCGGAGTAGAGGGGTTGAGGAAAGAAAGAGAGAGGCTGCATGTTAGGAGCTGCATTTTAATTTTTAACGTTTATCTTATTATGCCAGAGGAGTGGATTGATAATTGAGGTGTTTAGTACTGTGGGTATGCCTCTCTGGCTGCAACTGGGACAAGGCGGAATCCGTGGAGTGATGCAGCCATATGGCATTTCATAATTTAAGTGGTTATTTTCGTCTGCGGTTTGTTTGGCGGCTGCGGAATAACGCAGGGAATTTCGTACACAGACAGGGACAAAGGGCTAATAATAAGGCTGCAATCAGTCTGTGAAATCCTGTTATCTGCTTTGAAGCGGTTACGGCTTCTCCGTGTCCTGAAAAAGCAGCAGTGAGCAGGCGAGCGGGCTCAGGTGCACATCTCCATCGACCTCATACGAGGGTTAATGTTCTAATAGTACTGCTCTGTTTCAGTCACGTTTGCTGGTGAAGTCATTGTGGAGGATCACGCCGCTCCTGCTGTTGTCAGTGTGTTGCTCCGTGACAGTTTCCTGACATTGCCAAAGGCGAAAGTCTCACATTATTTTGAGATGTTTTTTTTTTTTTTCCATCTGTGCTGCTAAAATCCAGCGGCCCAATCACAAGCCCTTCAAATGCCATCAGTTTCATCAGATGCTTTGCTGTTCTTCAGGACTTTGTGGCCCGTTTGCAGAAACAGCTCCCGCTGCTGGGCTTCAGCCGCTTCTGCAAATAAGCGGACTTTGTTCGGCGGTTCTGATTAGTGTAGTGCCTCTGCGTTTAACCCATCCGTGAAGTGAAATACACACACACTAGGGGGCAGTGAGCACACTTACCCGGAGCGGTGGGCAGCCCAATCCACGCCGCCCGGGGAGCAGTTGGGGGTTAGGTGTCTTGCTCATGGACACCTCAGTCATGGACTGTCGGCTCTGGGGATCGAACCGGCGACCTTCCGGTCACAGGGCCAGTTCCCTAACCTCCAGCCCACGACTGTACACAGTCCAAATGTACAGTTTTCTGCTTTCTCCATATTTTGCTGACCCACACTGGAGCTCATTTGGCTATTTGGGTGACTATTGAGTTCTAGTGTTTGTTAGCACATTGTAGCCCCAGTTCTACCCTAAAGACTCAAGCCACCAAATATGTCTTGGAAGTTTGCCTACATCTGGGGAAAGTTAAAAAGTGGGTACATTTAAACCTGTTTGTTAAATCTGCCTCAAGTAAGATCAAAAACCACTTAGCTTGATGCTAAGTTAACACAGCAAATCGCATTGAGGCGCTAGGGACAGTTAGCATTATAGTTATAAGTGGTAGTATGATGAGCAGAAACGCATTGAAAGAAGATTTTTGTATGAATGCTGCTGCATTAACATGCCTTCACATGCCTAACAGCATCCTGTACCCATGGCAAAATCACTGTAGCGCAGTTTAGAGTGGGAATAATATTCCCAAAATGGACTGATTCGTGTCTCGGTGCTACCGCAGACATGTCAATGTGAGATTAATGAGATAATGTGTTGGTCAGTGTGGTCACATTTCTCGGACTAAACAGTCAGCCATGCCTCATTCTGAGATGTTAAACTATCATTGAAGTAACTTTGAGTGTTGGTTGGAAGTCAGCTTGGCAAGGGTTGTTTAGCTTCAGCGCTTCAGCTGTTTGAAATGTTGCTTCCATTCGCTTCTTTACATTAAAACCATGCTGGGCTGCAGAAACTCAGGCCTTCAGATCAATTTTCTGTCAATTTGCCCAATAGTTTGCTCTTCAGCAGCCACAGCGCAACAGCAATAGCCAACCACCTGCCTAAAATATAGCTGGTTTTGGGAGTGAACGTCTTTGTTTGGTGGCGCTGATTCATTTCTTAAGGTTAGCTCAGCGGTATTAACCAGAGATAATGTACTTTGTTGGTCAGTGTGGCCATATTTCTTAGACTGAACAGTCAGTCAGCCTTTATACCACTGATCAAGTGCTATAAAACAAGTCTTGAATTTTGGCACAGTTTCTCTGGTCGTGGCTTAAAATCTTTACTAGGCCTTTCTTTGGCATCAGTGCTAAATCTTCCTATCAGCTATCTCAGCTGTTGCTTCCTTCCTGGGCTGCACAAGCTCAGACCTTTTACCAAGTCGTTTGAAGCTCTTTATTGGCGCATAGCAAAACAACAGCCTCGAAGTGGCTGTAACAGTTGACTCGCCTAGAATTATTACATTTTTTTGGAGTGAACTGCTTCGTCTGGCGATGATAATTCATGTCGAAATGTCTTTTTTTGGTCAGTGCGGTCATATTTCTCGACTGAGGACCGCCGATCGTTTATAAAGCGCCATGAAAGAAATCTAGGCAAAACCTTTTCTGTTTGTGGCTCAGGATCTTTGCTTGCGTTTTTGCTGGGTTTGTTCAGCATCAGTCCTAAATGTTTCCGTGAGCCGTTTCTCCTGTCGTTTCACATTTTTCTGCACTGCAGCAGCTCAGGCCCTTCAGGTCTTCAGGCCCTTTGGTGCTCGAGCAGCGCACTGCAAAACAACAATCTCGAAACGCCTGCCGCAGTTAAGCTGCTTGTACACATGGACCGTATTTGAAGCTCAGGTCCTTCAGATTCGGTCAGTTTTGTCAAATAGTTTAGGACTTTTTAGTGGCACACAGTTGACTTGCCTGCAAAACTCAAGCATGTTTCTGCAAGTGGACGCTACTTCTTCTTTGTGCGGTGCTGATAATTCACATTGTAATGCTAACACAGAGGTATCGATCCTCTTGCCACCACAGATAATGTCCTTTGTTGGTCAATATGGTCAAATTTGTCAGACTAAAGAGTCAGCAGTACCATGTGCCAAGCTATTAAATTGTCATTAAAGAACCCTCGAACGCTGGCAAGGTTTCTTTCCTGTTGGCAAGGTTTTTGCGGCTCAAAGTCTTTTGCTAGCAGTTTTGCTAAATTCATTCTTTATCAGGCTTCAACTTAGCTTTAGCCGCTTCAGCTGTTGCTTCGCACAGGCCGCGGAAGCTCAGGCAAATCTCGGGAGCTGGACTGTGATTTGTATTACGAGCTTTGTGTAGCTTAGCAACACTAGGACGGAGCAGCTGCTTTTCCTTGTCAGGAACCGCATGTCCTCGTGTATCCAAGAGTGCTTGTCACTCCGTCCTCACTCAGCGGGCGACTCGATGGAGAAGACCTTGGCTGTTGTCGCTTTGTTGCCTCAACAGCGAGGTGCTATAATTGCAGCATTGGGGATGGGACGGACTATGGGATGGAGGGGCGGATTAGCACCGTGAGATATGTGTGCCTTGTTTGTGCGCGTGAGAGGATGCTCTCCCATTTAGCGCAATGAATGAGAAACCTGCTGAATGGAGAGATGAGAGAGACTGAAATAAAACCAACTAGCCAAGCACTATTATTCACTGCCTTCGCAACAGCCTTCTTGGCCTTATTCTCCTCCAGCGGCGAATGAAAGAGCATTGTTTCATGAAAAGCCAGGCTGCTTGAGGCCTTTCCAAGCGCATTGGAGATAGCGCTATCGCCATTGTCTGTGCCGGTTATCAGCGTGGCCCAAGCTAATCAGGCCTGCTTTGTTGCCCATGCAGCTGTTCCCCAAGCCCCTTCCGGCTGCTTAGGAATGGCACCTTTGACCTTAGATTTGACAGGACCCGAGCGGAATATCCCCACCAACCGTAAGCCAAGTTCGTTCATTACCCGGTTGCAACAGCAGCCCGTGACTCAGAGGTCAGGGGCCAGTCGGGCGGTCCCCGGCACAGACCGAATCAGTGATTTAATCAGTAATTGCTCACTCGCACATTCCTGCTTTAGCGCAGCATGGGGCACCCCAGAGCATGCCGCACCTCACTGACCCTATTATCCCAGAGCCGCGATACACGTGGCCTCTCTGTAAGCATCCTTAAGGTGAATTTCACCCTCAATTTGCCAGTGCGATGCAGCCACCCTCCGGTGCGCCTTGCACCTTCTGTAATTTGCATGGCTCATGTACAACGGTTTTCTCAGCTGTACTGCCGGTGACATATGTTGCTGGCACAGCAGTAAAGAGTCCACGATTGCACCTTATGAGTTACGGCTTATCGCCATCCATTCATCCTAACACGATGAGCCACGGCACTGGAAGGATCGAGAAGAAACAGAGTTGGGTGCGTGGAATGGGTTGGTCATTAGCCATCTCTGGAGTGCCCAATCCTGGTCCTGGGGATCTACCACCTTCTGGAGTTTAGCTCGTCTTCTAATCTAACACACCTGGTTCAGGTAATCAAGACTTTCAACTGAGTGTCTAAGGCAAGTGTGCTGTCTTTGAAATCTCCAGGGTGGTCATCTCCAGGACCAGGATTGAGAACTTCAGTCGAAATACAGACTTCTGTGCCAGAAGGTATTGCAAGATGACACTCATTTACAGGCAGCGAAGAAGTTTTCCGTGACTTTTGGTTGGCTTTTTATCAGGTTTGGCACGAGAGGAGTCTATTGAATTGTGTGCCGAACATTTAAAAGTGAATCAAGACTTTCTCTGCGTTCATGTCGTTGTCAAGTTACGAAGCACTGGCCTTCTGGAAGACTGTTTATGTCGCTCTGAGTTCTACCTCCTCACTGTGCTCTCTCTGATTTGCAACATGCCTTGATCCGTGTTACAGTTTTGGGGCACGTGCAAAGCACGATCGCAATTACTGCTAAGCACGGCAGAGGAGGATAGTGAGGGTCGTGAGTAATGAACGAGGAAGAGCCTCTCGCAGGGTCTGCTTCCTCCACTCAAAACAAACTTGACGTGTGTGCCTTCCCTGCCAAAAGGGGCCCTTCCTGGCGTTGGCTGGGTTGCCGGCTTGTGTTGTTGTTTTCCTCATTATTATTCACCATAGGAGCCCGCCACTGGTGAAGCTTTTCAGAGCTGTCGTGAATAGCAGCTAATTGTGCACCCCTTTCTTCCCCTCCAACCCAGAAAAGAGAAGGCCTGCTTCATTTTCCCTCCATACGCCTTTTTCCGTGGCGCTCCAAACACACCTGCGTGCGAAGAACAGAAACAGAGTGAAAAGGGCTAGAGAGCATTTCTGAAATTGCACACTTCAGATACAGTGTGGTATTTTGAGGTCCTCAACAACTTGAAAACAGAAATAATTGGACATAAATTTGCAGATTGTAATGTAAATGGCTTGAAGGACATTGCTTTGATGTTATTTTGGTTACCAGCAGGTGTTTTTTTTTTTTTGTTATTTTTGCCCAAGTTGTAAAATTTTGTATGAAGGTTCTTTAAATGGTTCTTGGCTTGAAAATAAGGTTGCAAGAACATCATTAATTGGTGAGGAACCTACTTGTTCCTTAAACACAAGGTCATGAACATGTCCAGTGTATGAGTACATTAATTAAGACTTGTTTCAAGTTCAGTGTGGCCAAGTTCATGGCCTAAAAAGGCAAACAGCAGTGGCTAGTCTGGAATTTGGGCTCTTTGCCATGACCATATCATTCTAAACTGTGCAACAGCTGTCTTAAACCCTCTTCTAACTGGACCCGGAGCAATATCAGCGTCCATGCAGGCGATAAATGAGCCGTTATTCTTCCTCCAAGCAGATTTGCTTTTGTTTTGTTTTTGCTTCTGGGGATTCTTTTGACCACTGATTGTACGTTAGCAGAGTATTCGTTGGTGAATTGACAGTTGTGACAACACACTGTCAAGTGAATTGCCCAAATCCTCAAGCAATCACCCAAATACAGAAAGACAGACACTTTAGTTCTTGGTGGAAGACGAAGGGGGAGAGGGTAATATCGCCGAACGAGACTGAAGTCAAAAATCAACGCTAGAGTGAAGGCGGGAGCTGACACGGAGAACATTTGACCCTCAGACTTTTTCTCACCTTCAGGTCTCTCGGCTGAAAGAGCCCCCCCTGCGCGGCGTTTGGTGGGCTGAGCTCCAGTCTGTCGATGCCAGTGAAAGCTCTCTCTCGCTTAGGTGAGCTCAGGTGCCTCTCTTTTCCAGAGAGGAAAGAAATGTTCCTCTTGAATTATTGAAGGACGCTGACCTCTTCATCTTGAGGTGCTGCTAAAGGTTTCCAAAAACTGAAAGGCACTGAGCTCAGGAGGTTTCAGCTGATCTGTGTGTTGTGGTTGACCAAGAAACCCAGATGTGAACTCACGAGCCCAGGCTGTGTGAGGCGAGAACAGATGTTATGACATTGAAGGCCCATGGTTATTAAGTTGCCCTAGGGCTGGGCAACTTGACACTATATACCGTTGATAAAATATATATTGGCGATGAATTATGTCACAATACAATACAACAAGCTTTGTATATAGTCAGTGCTTCATTATAAAGAGAGCAGAATTAGCCCTGTTTCGCTGGATTTAGTACCAAATATTGAATAAAAATCACTCTATTATTTTTTTTTCTCTGTTCCAACTGATTAGATGTCTGAAAAAATACATATTCATGAAATCGTGTATTGTGAAAATGTCTTGAAGTATTGTGATATTATTTTCGTGCCATATCGACCCACCTCTACGTTGGCCTCATCTCATTCATCCAGTCCATTGTAGTCATAATGGTGGATTAGTTCACTCCTTTGAGGTAACGATAATCAGTCCAGAGACTAAGAAAGTTGAGTTTTGCAGTAAATTGTTGTGCAATGCTACATCCTAAACTGGGGCCCAAGCAGTATATCTGCTGGCTGATATTGGCGATCTACGGTTTTAAGATTAGATTTAGATTAAGTGACCCTTATTAGTCCCACAACGGGGAAATTTCACCTCCGCCTTTAACCCATCTGTGAAGTGAAACACCACATACACACTAGTGAGTACACACACACTCTAGAGGGCAGTGAGCACACTTGCCCAGAGCAGTGGGCAGCCCTATCCACAGCGCCCGGGGAGCAGTTGGGGGTCAGGTGTCTTGCTCAAGGACACCTCAGTCATGGACTGTCGGCTCTGGGGATCACGGCTCTGGGGTTGCCTAACCTCCAGCCCGTGGCTGCCCTAGTTTTTTCTGGTTTGGGTGGAAACAGCATTGATAATGTGATGATAATTAGCAACATTTTCCGTTGATACATTATTAAGATTCAAACCTGTGACCTGACGACGTGAAACCTCTGGAGCCACTGGAGAGCCCAAAATGAGAAACCCTTTGTTCAATGAAATCACAGCCTAACTGGCAAATGTGCAAACAAAAACTCAGCACCATCATGTTTACCTATCAAAGCATTTTTAGCATGGAAAATAAGCATTTTTGTTGCTGTACAATTTTCCCCACATTTTGTAAATGTGCCACTCAGGGATGGACAGACATACAAATGGAAAATTTCACATATTCATGTGGCTACAATTAAGAAATTGCAGCCATAATAATAGAAACGTTTATTTATTGCACGTTTTATGTACAATTCACAAGCAGACATCTGTACCAGAAACCAGTAACGAAAGTTAAAAACATCAATAATAATAATATGTATCAATACTAGGTACGTTGCTGTGGTGTTGACCGTGGTGGCGCCCCCTGCTGATCTTGTCTGTCCTGACCTCCTCTGATATAGGCAGTGTCATTAGATACTGCATAACTCCTGCAGTGATCGTCTCTCCGTGTGACTCCAGCTGACCTAATGCTTCGTAGAGCTATATTAGCATAGACTTATTTCATAAGGTTTGCATTTCACAGAGTTATAGTAGCAAACTGATGGCAGCCAGAACGGAGCAAAGCCACCACACCATCACGTTAGCTTTTACGGTGGTTACAGAGATCGTTTGAGGCCTAAACAACAAGCCGGGCCTTCTTTTTGGGTCTCTGTATGACATTAGTACGTAAAGATGTGTGATATGGTCTGACATTTGAATTATTATTTCCAAAAATACAAAAATCTCCTTGTGGTATACCAGTGGTTTCTGGCCACTGGTATACAATATGACAGTGTTTATAAGTATTGTAGCACATTGTAGATATAATTAGTACTAAAAAACACCTCCCAGTTGCATGTTTGATTACAGAGAGCATAATTAGTCCTGTTTAATTAGATTTCGTGCATGTGGTGTGTGAAATGTTGAATACTAATCATTGTATTCACAGTTTTTGAGAGCATTTTTTTGAACGTGGCACCTCTATATGTGTTCCAGCTTTACAGATGTTAGAAAAAATAAATATAGTGACATATCGTGTATCGCAATAACTTATAAAGTACCGTGATTTTATATTTTGGCCAGATATAACCAACCTCTAGTGTCGCCAACCTCTAGTGTCGCCAACCTTTAGTGTCGTGTTTCATGAAAGTGTCTTCAACTGAGACAACCTTAGTACAGCCTTGGCTCGAAGGGCTCCTATCAGTAGCACTTTAAAAGGGTCATTTATCCAGAGGGCACTCATGTTCAAGTTCGCCAATATCTGAGATGCATTTTTCCCAATTGTTCACTGTTCAGTAGTACGCGCTCCCCAATACCCTTCGTACGTCAGATTAATTATTTACACCATCACTCCGGCATATCGCTCCAGAAATACGCCCCGAATCCAGGGAGCACATCCCCGGTCTGACCAGACGATCTCTGTCTCAGCAGCGTTATATAAAGCCGTGCTCTTTGGAGCGTTCCCTTGAATTTGCATTTGTTAGCAGACATGCATTTGTTTATTTTTAGCCATGTGCGCAGAACTGCTGTCTGTTGTGCAGTCGCTCCGAGAGGCTTGGTGTGTGTTTTTTAGCCCTCCCCCCCATCATCCATTCCCAACCCACACACAAACATGCACGGTTTGTGCTTTTTCCACAAGGCAACCGATGTTTAGTTATATTTCACGGCCAGCTGAACCGCTCGACTGAGACGAGCTGCTGTTTTTCCCTTCATTCTTACGATGGATGAATTATGAAACATGATGGAAGGGATGCAGTTGGGCGATATTGGCAGGCAGTTATGATAATGCATAATTAATGCCTATTATGGCGAATGTGGAGCACAGCGAGGCAGGATCTTTATCACTTTGTCAGGAAAAAAGATAAAAGATTACAGAGCGTTTATGAAATATACTCACATGGATGGACCTCCAATCCTGCCTTCACACCGGCAGCGATTCAACGCGACAAAACGGCCAGAGGTCAGTCATTTTCAATGAGAGCTGCCATTTCCGGCGACAGGAGACGGTGCGAACGTTGCCGATGCGAAGTGGGCGGAGTCAGAGACGTGACATGACTTTGGGGCGGTCGTGGGCTGGAGGTTAGGCAACCAGCCTCGTGACCGGAAGGTCGCCGGTTTGATCCCCAGAGCCAACAACACATGACTGAGGTGTCCTTGAGCAAGACACCTAACCCCCAACTGCTCCCCGGGCGCTGTGGATTGGGCTGCCCACCGCTCCGGGCAAGTGTGCTCACTGCCCCCTAGTGTGTGTGTGTGCTCACTAGAGTGTATGTGGTGTTTCACTTCACTTCATGGATGGGTTAAATGCGGAGGAGAAATTTCCCCGTTGTGGGACGAATAAGGGTCTCTTAATCAAAGTTGAGCAAATAAGGATCAAAGCAATGTGGCGTCTACCAATAGGAATTGAGCTCTGAGGAGCATAGTGCGCGCTTTATCTCCGCCACTGTGAAACAGTACTCAACATTTTTGCTTCCTGGATAATTGTTCCTACTAGAGGTGGAGTAAAGGCGCCGCCTCAAATAGACAGTAAAAAGACCAGATACTGTTTTCCTCACAAACTGCCTGCTTAGACTTGAGGATTAAATTAGATCAGCACACAAGCGATTCCTCACCAAGATTTTTAACTTTAGTGGATACGCCTTTGATTTGGGCTTGGCGTCAGTGAAACCATGGCAACCAGCCATCTGCTCGAGTTCAGAAACGCTCACAGGTGAAGATCGACCAGCGATTTGACCGACAAGAGTCGCTGCCGGTGTGAACGTAGCTTACGAGTTGTGGATGGAAGCAGAGGTGTGGACTCAAGGCGTATGACCTGGACTTGGAGTCCGACTCGAGTCACGAATTTGATGTCTTGAGACTCGACCCAGGAAAAAAATCGAAAAGCATTTGCGACTCGACTTGAACACCAGTGACTCAGACTTCAACCCTAAGACTTGGAAAGGCTCGAGAAAGGAGAGGAAGCGTGGAGAGTCTGACTGCAGTCCTGCCGTAGACTGAATAAACAGCCCTGTTGTCAGATGTCTGTCACTGTGCTCGGTCTCAGAAGAGAAGAGAAGCGTTTAGAGCTCAACTTCGCCTCCCTAAGCTTGAAGCAAGTGGCGCACCAACACCATCAGTAAGCCGCTAAAGGAACTCTCACATAAAGTTCAATGGCACTTTTAACCCTTTCATGATGCAAAGGACACTTTAACCATACAAAGGGTTCTTTGAGAGTTCATGGTTCTTTTTGAACCATTTTCTTTACTGAAGAACCTTTGAAGAACCATCCTTTTTAAGATGTGTGGTCCTCTGTGTACCATGGTGTCATCAAAAGGCTACCTTTACTCAGTGTTGTGGCCTTAAATTAGCTGAAGAATTCAGACTGACCTGTTTAGGACTCGAAGATTAGGACTACGGACTTGGGACTCTACTTGAGACTCGCCTGTACTGACTCAGGACTTGCCTGTCAAGACTTGAGACTTGCTTGTTGCTGACAATGACTTGTTCCCATCTCTGCTTGAAAGTAACACCTCCCAGCATGCCTTACAGTGATTAAAAAATGTCTGATTAAGAAATCTGAGAAATCAAGAGGCTGGATTTTAGCTCAGTAATCAGATTTCTCAGGTTTACATACACAAGTGTCCGCCCATTAGTGTCGCGAGCCTACGGACGTCAGTGCTGCGCTGGCCTATTTAAATAAACAGCGCTGAAAGCTGGAGTATTGAAAAAGCACCCACCATTCAGGGTGTCTTCTGAACGAAAATCGCCGTAGTCTTTGATCATATTTTCCTAAACATTTCCGAGAGCCATGAACACTTCAGGAAACGAGCGTGTTTTCCGTACCTTACATCATACACATAGACAGCGAGGAAAAACAGGAACGTTATTATTACTTTTCTGCAGCGTGGACGTGCGTGTAATGGAGTTAAGCTTCTAACTGCTTAAAAGCTCCAGCCTTTGATTAGTTAGGTAAAGCTGGAAGACACAGAAACGCTCGTTTAATGAGCTAAACCAACATGGTGCGCAGAAGTGCTAATATCCTCAGCAAAAAAAAAAAAAACGAAATGGGTCGTCTCTCCAAGCCCGAGAACGGATATTAAACAGGCACGATGTCTGCGGCCTCGTTTATATCCGGTGGTTTTGTTTTTAACATGTTCTCAGTGTCAGATTTTACATAGTGCTGTCAGATTAGCCACCGTGCCACTAAGAAGATGAAGCAGATATTTGTTGACCTAGTTTATGTGATATAAATGAATAAAAAAAAAAAAAAGGCTTTTACATTTATTGCTGCAGGAGCCTTGACGAGAGTTAGTCACTGTTCAAGCTGAGTACATTTCGGAAGGGCAACCGTTGAAGCCGGCTTTAGAAAACATTCATTATACACGGCATTTAGATAATAGACATGTGTGTAATTTTTCGGACCTTTAAGGACGTGCCGCTGAAGTGTCCTGTAATGGATGGTATTAACGGAGCGCTTTTAATTCTAACTGAGGTGTTTACTTCTTGCGTTAGCGGGATTTGACATTTATTAGTCTTTCACAGAGTGTCACTTAAAAGGATGCTGCTTGACTGGGCTGAAGAAAATCCGCAGCTTGTGGAGAGCTCCTTTAAAGTTTCTCTGCTGGAAGTTTATGGGGAAAACCGAATATGCCTCACTTTTAATTTAATGAGAGTTAAGTCATGGTGTGTAACAGAGGTCACTAACAGGCAGGTCGCGGGCCGAGTCCGGACCCAGACACCATCCTATGCGGATCCGGACCTATGAAAGAGAAAACTATGGAGAATTATTTCATTTCGACAGGTGGTCCTGTTTTAATCGGCGTAGCTTTTCTAGCTTTTACGGTAGCTTTAGCGTCCCGGGAGCCTCACAGGCCAGTCATACGGGTTGTAAATAGCACATGTGACGCTTCTCAGCCAATCAGATCTGTGCATTACGATGAGCTCTGAGACTCGAGTGAGTGACGCCACACAGGGGAGGGACGAGGCGAGAAACAGCAGTCAGAGAGGAAAGTGAGTCAGAGGGAAGTTATTTCACGTGACGTGACTCTAAAACGAGAAAACTGATAATAAATTTGATGAAATCTGACCGAATTGTACTTTATTTGATTTGATATTCATCCTGCCTTCCGCCCGATGACCGCTGAGATAGGCTCCAGCACCCCCCCCACCCCGCCCCGCCCCCCACCGCGACACTGAGGGAGAAGCGGCTTAGAAAATGTGTGTGATTTGATATTCAGTTGTGGACTGTATAAGATGATGATATTCCTACTAGGCTACTTCACTAAACAGTATATGGCTCTGAATCATGATGCCAGCTAGACATGGTGATGTTCTGGACCTTCGCTTGAGGACATTTTCTCCAACTGGACCCTATAGAATTTTAATTAAATACCCCTGGTATATAATAAGGATGTGCTTGAGCACTTGGCTAACTGTTTTGAGGGCAGACGTCTGCACAGGACTGTTTTTCTCACAAGATTTTCAATAATTTAGTCCCGCCTCCGCCCGCAGTTTCCTCAAGGTGAACTGACTGCAAGTCAGGCGCCGCAGTTCACGTGTTGTTGAGTCTCTAAAATCCTCCGTTTGGAGGGTCATGTAGCCCTAACACTTCGCCCTACCCCTCTATCTCAACAAGAATCAGGACACCCTACACCTAGATGTGAACAGGGGTAGGGCTAAGTGGTAGGGGCAAGGGGTGAAAGGGGATTGGGCCTTAGACTGTACACAGACGTCGTGTGGTCCCTTTTCATGATTATGTAAGTGATGATGCTTCAGTCGAGCAGCGCTAATAATTAGTACTGGGGGTTGAGCGGTGAACCCTTGTACTAATCATACTTAAACATCATAATTCTACTTCACAAAAAAACATAAAATACAAGTCAAATGCAGGAAATGTGCCCTTTCAATGTTACGCAAGCGATGACACATTAGTTCTGCACAAGAGTGCAAATAATTAGCACGAGTGCTCGGTTGACAAACGCGGCGGCGGTTTTAAATAAACTGCGCTCCATCAGGTCACCCATCGCTGCAGAGTCGTCTGCGTATGAATCATTTATATACAGAAATGTTATACATACCTATGAATATGTAAACATCACCCAGCTCTCCGGCGCGCTGCGGAAGAACCAGGCCATGTTTTATTTAGCCTGATGGTCAATGACAGTTGAAGCCTGCGCCTGCGTTTTTTTTGTTGGGAGATGAGCTGCTATATTAGGCTTTGTCTAGTGGTGGAACATAATGGAATAGGTTTGTAATGGCAGCGCGCTCTAATTCAGCCCTTTGCATCTCATTAAAGGCGAGCGTCCGCAGAGTGGAGTGCCCCCCCATGCGTAATTCGGCATTGTCTCACATTTTGCCGCCGTCTCGCGTTTACCCGTTTGTTTTCTTTCGCGCGAGCTGCACATCACAGCATGCATGGGAGTTTTCGACTCTGACGCCGGGAGGCACAGGGTGCTCATTATGACAAAGGATTCAAAGGCTTATGGGTCCCAGAGTATAAGGACGACCTCAGCTCCTCGTGTATGTTCATGAAATTTACTTTACGTGCTTAATAATCCGATAGCTGCAGAAAATCAGGTGTTGCCAGTAATTCGTATTCATAGCTTTTAAATGCACCTGGGTAACGAGATAATGGAACAAATATGGGCTTATATGACTGGCGCAGTGATCAGGGTTGCTGCCTCACTGCCCACTTTATTAGAAACGGTGCAGTGGACCTACACGGTTGGTATTTCTAATAAAGTGGCCAGTTAGTGAAAGCACAAGGTGGGTGTTTCTAATAAAGTGGCCAGTGAGTGGAAACACAAGGTAGGTGTTTCTAATAAAGTGGACAGTTAGTGAAAGCACAAGGACAGTGTTTCTAATAAAGTGGCCAGTTAGTGAAAGCACAAGGTGGGTGTTTCTAATAAAGTGGCCAGTGAGTGGAAACACAAGGTGGGTGTTTCTAATAAAGTGGCCAGTTAGTGGAAGCACAGGGACAGTGTTTCTAATAAAGTGGCCAGTTAGTGAAAGCACAAGGTGGGTGTTTCTAATAAAGTGGCCAGTGAGTGGACACACAATGTAGGTGTTTCTAATAAAGTGGCCAGTGAGTGGAAGCACAAGGACAGTGTTTCTAATAAAGTGGCCAGTGAGTGGAAACACAAGGTAGGTGTTTCTAATAAAGTGGCCAGTTAGTGGAAGCACAGGGACAGTGTTTCTAATAAAGTGGCCAGTTAGTGAAAGCACAAGGTGGGTGTTTCTAATAAAGTGGCCAGTGAGTGGACACACAATGTAGGTGTTTCTAATAAAGTGGCCAGTGAGTGGAAGCACAAGGACAGTGTTTCTAATAAAGTGGCCAGTGAGTGAAAGCACAAGGTGGGTGTTTCTAATAAAGTGGCCAGTGAGTGGAAACACAAGGTAGGTGTTTCTAATAAAGTGGACAGTGAGTGGAAACACAAGGTAGGTGTTTCTAATAAAGTGGACAGTGAGTGGAAGCACAAGGACAGTGTTTCTAATAAAGTGGCCAGTTAGTGGAAGCACGAGGTGGGTGTTTCTAATAAAGTGGCCAGTGAGTGGAAGCACGAGGTGGGTGTTTCTAATAAAGTGGCCAGTGAGTGGAAACACAAGGTGGGTGTTTCTAATAAAGTGGCCAGTGAGTGGAAGCACAAGGTAGGTGTTTCTAATAAAGTGGCCAGTGAGTGGAAGCACGAGGTGGGTGTTTCTAATAAAGTGGCCAGTGAGTGGAAACACAAGGTGGGTGTTTCTAATAAAGTGGCCAGTTAGTGGAAGCACAGGGACAGTGTTTCTAATAAAGTGGCCAGTGAGTGGAAACACAAGGTGGGTGTTTCTAATAAAGTGGCCAGTGAGTGGAAGCACAAGGTCGGTGTTTCTAATAAAGTGGCCAGTGAGTGGAAGCACGAGGTGGGTGTTTCTAATAAAGAGGCCAGTGAGTGGAAGCACAAGGTGGGTGTTTCTAATAAAGTGGCCAGTGAGTGGAAGCACAAGGACAGTGTTTCTAATAAAGTGGCCAGTGAGTGAAAGCACAAGGTGGGTGTTTCTAATAAAGTGGCCAGTGAGTGGAAACACAAGGTAGGTGTTTCTAATAAAGTGGCCAGTGAGTGGAAACACAAGGTAGGTGTTTCTAATAAAGTGGACAGTGAGTGGAAGTACAAGGTGGGTGTTTCTAATAAAGTGGACAGTTAGTGGAAGCACAAGGTAGGTGTTTCTAATAAAGTGGACAGTTAGTGAAAGCACAAGGACAGTGTTTCTAATAAAGTGGCCAGTTAGTGGAAGCACGAGGTGGGTGTTTCTAATAAAGTGGCCAGTGAGTGGAAGCACGAGGTGGGTGTTTCTAATAAAGTGGCCAGTGAGTGGAAACACAAGGTGGGTGTTTCTAATAAAGTGGCCAGTGAGTGGAAGCACAAGGTAGGTGTTTCTAATAAAGTGGCCAGTGAGTGGAAGCACGAGGTGGGTGTTTCTAATAAAGTGGCCAGTGAGTGGAAACACAAGGTGGGTGTTTCTAATAAAGTGGCCAGTTAGTGGAAGCACAGGGACAGTGTTTCTAATAAAGTGGCCAGTGAGTGGAAGCACGAGGTGGGTGTTTCTAATAAAGTGGCCAGTGAGTGGAAGCACGAGGTGGGTGTTTCTAATAAAGTGGCCAGTGAGTGGAAGCACAAGGTGGGCGTTTCTAATAAAGTGGCCAGTGAGTGGAAGCACAAGGTAGGTGTTTCTAATAAAGTGGCCAGTGAGTGGAAGCACGAGGTGGGTGTTTCTAATAAAGTGGCCAGTGAGTGGAAGCACAAGGTGGGTGTTTCTAATAAAGTGGACAGTTAGTGAAAGCACAAGGACAGTGTTTCTAATAATGTGGCCAGTGAGTGGAAGCACAAGGTCGGTGTTTCTAATAAAGTGGCCAGTGAGAGGACGTTAGAAGAACAAAGTAGTTGGACCTGGACTGCGTGTATCTGGGGGGAATCGTGGGGTCATTCAGATGCTCTTAATCACCGGCCACATCTTTGTGAGTACAAATATATCAGAGAAGGATATTTGATTTTCCTCTAACCCAGTTTACAGAGTCCAGTCATTTTAATTACAGTGAAACGGAGCAGCGGACCGCGCGCGGCATCTCCCTTGATTGTAAAATGCTATCAAATATAATGAGGGAGATAAAACAATGTTTGTGGTGTGCGAACAGGCACTAATTGGCCATTATTACTTATGTTTTTGTGCCATGTTGTTTTCAGAGTTGGAGGTTTTTGACAAGGATGCAGCACTTATGATGTTAGTTTTTCAAACATTCAGTGTTTCTTTGCTTTAGCCTGGCAGAAAAAGGCGTGATACACTGTAGTGGAGTGAAGCTGAGCTGCCAGATCTGCCTCATATATCGAGATAGCGCTCATAGCTCTGCTGTCAGCTATTAATTAGCAATATACGGAGAGATGAGGCTCTGGAATGCTCTGCCTTTCAGCTAATGCTTCTCGTATCGACTCACTGAATATCGGTGAGCAAATATCAGTGGCTGATCTCCTGACACTTCAGTTGCCTTGTTTGAGGATGTCGATCTATGGCTGTTAAGAATCGATCGGAGGGAATGTTTGTCTTAATTTACAAGCAATTACAAGCGCTAATGAGGGTGGATTTTTAAAGACCTGCTGTCGTGGCGTACAACACAATACCTGCATCATCAAAGTCAATTTATAAGGATAGGACTTGGCATCGTATCAGCACACATGACCGCCTGAGTTCTTGCAAAATTATTTAAACCACTTTTTACAAAATTTCCATTGAATTCTGTTCATTTCAGTTGATCATTTCCAACAGATGTTGTCTCCAAACCACACTACAGAGATTCAGGCAATGATTTAATGAACACAAAAGAAACCCTGAGAGGAACCAAGACTCATCAGAGCAGCGAGTTTACAACTGAGGCGACCTTGGGCGCTGAAAAGAATTCAGTTAAAAGACAAATCCATGTCAGAAGTCAACGACTAGCGTTAAAATATATTACAAAACTGACGCGGCGGACGACCCATTGTGTCACGCGTCTATTTCCGGCGTATCGCTGTTGTCAAGAAAACCTCATACCTCCCAAATGCCAACTTTACAGGAGAAGGACAAAACCTACTTTACTTTCAGCGTAAGTCAATGGAACCAGACGTCTTTCCAAGTCATTTTGGGCCGTTTCTTTTGGTCCATTCATCATAACATTTACACACGATGTGAAGGACAACAGACATTAGGTTATTGAATTATGTCACAAACTGAAAAGCGATAAGAATGAAGATACGAGGTTTTGTGATATATATGTGTATATCGCAGCTGTCGGAAGAAAACCTTGCATCTCCAAAACAGTAACTTTACAGGAGAAGGAAAAAACCTACTTCACTTTCAATGGAAGTCAATGGAACCAGATTTTTTCCCATGTCATTTTTGGTCATTTCTTTTAGGCCATTCATCACAAAATTTACAAACAATGCAAAGAGTAACAGATCCTTTCAAATTATGTCAAAAACTGAAAAATGACGAAAATGGACATACAAGGTTTTCTTCCGACAGCAGTGATAGTGATATATATATATGTGTATATATAAATAGAGGCTATTTTTTTTTGTGAAGTGCACTTGCACCTAATGGTTTTGACTGTAAACTGAGTATGTGAAGGGTGGTCTCTGACTTTTGCACAGCGCTGTGGTCCAGCTTAATATCGCATCTGAGAGGTGGTATAGCGCCATCTCTGTTTACAATAATGGGAAAAACGTAATCAGTGCTGGCTTTGGTCAGTTATTGGTCTTCGTATTGACCGCAGCAACTTTTTCATTATCGCTTTTTTTTTTTTTTTGTTAGGAGCCCAGAAACTCTGTACTGTCACATCCCACATGTCCATTCGTAGAGTCTCGCAAGTTCCTATCGAGCTGGCGATGAAATTTAGCAACATATTCCCCACCTTTCTCTCCATATGCTATATTTAGCATGTCCCCCTGGCGCTCAGTGAAGTCATTCTGACTTATTTGAGCCTTCATCTCGCTGCTCTGCTTCCCTCCCTTCCCACACCTGAGTCACCGCTGCGCACCCCCTTCCCATTGGCCCGGGCTGCCAGTTCTCTTCCACCTCATCTGACGAGACGTTGGAGGAGGAAGACGGCTTCCAGCCCAGCCTAGAGGCCCCACCTGGTCCTACAGGAGGCTGACCCACATTGCTTGGCGAGCAAACACGCGAACGCCATAGACATTTGCATCGTTACGCAAGACAAGAGGGCGTCCTGAGGTCATCTTACGCCCGTTCGGGCATGTAAAGGAAGCATGACTCTGTCTTGTGATCCAATGACGGCACATTCAGTACCAAAAATCGTTCCGTTTGTGAAACTTGTTTACTTGCTTGCACTTAATTTAGCCCTGTGGCGCTCTTTTTAGAATAAATCAGGCTGATTGTTGCGCAGCAGGGGCCTGTTTCTGGACATTTGCCTTTGTAGTCGCACAAGCTATTTTAACAGCATGGGATATTTTAGATATTTTGGCAAATGGCGTCCCTATTGCCATCATGTCTGACTCAGGAAGATAAGATTTTCTGATTACATTGAGGCACTAAAATGCCTTTTTCCTGCCCCTTTTTTATGGAATGGGTGCATGGGGTTAGTCACAGCTTTGATTTAAAATTCTAAGCTGACTGTCATTACAGAAATTATACAGATTGCTGGGTAGCACAAAAAGGGGCCTGTTTTTGGAAACTCACTTCGTCATTGTTCGCTGAAAGTTGCCAGTGTGGTAGCAAAAACGAGAAAACACTGAGCGTTTGCCCTTTAAAGCCTTTATAAAGTGCCTAAGTCTCACGTCTGAGAGGTCCAGCTTTGCTTTCCGGTTAAACAGCCTGAAGACAACCAACCAATCAACTGACTGCGAACTGGAAAGTGACTCTAACTATGCAAACTGTGTCCGTTTCATGATGGGCAATAAGTCACTCATGCAAATTAGTAGAGAGCAGAGGTGTGGACTCGAGTCACAAATTTGACTCGACTCCAGAAAATCACGACTGGACTTTGACTTCAACACCGAAGACTCGGACTTGAGCGTTGTGACTCGGAAAGACTGTTACTGTGTTTATGTTCGGCCTATTTTATTTCAGAAGATAAGGGAAGTGTTAGAGCTGAGGTTCACCTCCATAAACTGGAAACAAGCATCAACAGCATCAATCAGCCGCCCTCACTCAGCACTTAAAGTCCAGCCTTAGTGGAATAACTGCCCAGGCAAACTGACCATTTTCATCATGGTAGTAAAACTAAAGAAACACGGCGTCTCTGTTTGACCGATTTAACAGCTTCTGCAGGTAAAACAAGTATAACTTTCACCACGAGGCTGGAGTTCACTTGATATTCACCAGCTTTGTATTGGAATTTGACGTTCCACCTTAAATAATGCAGCAGGTGAGGCTTCACTATTTAAGGTGGAACGGAAACTCGAAGAAGAAGCTGCGAAAAATGTCAACTTCAGGTTTTATATTCATGATTATTTTGCTGTGTTTTTGCTAAACTTTGTTGGGTTTGGTCATTTTGGTTCCTGCTGTCGTCTAAATTCAATTCAAATTGTTTTGAATCAATCAATGATTGTTTTTAATTGGCTGAGCTAGTTTTAGTGGTGAGCTAGTCTTACTGGTGATCTGGTTTTAGTGGTGAACTAGTTTTAGTGGCGAGCTAGTTTTAGTGGTGATCTAGTTTTATTGATGACCTGGTTTTAGTGCTGAGCAAGTTGTATTGCTGTGCTAGTTTTAGTGGTGAGCTAGTTTTAGTGGCAAGCTGGTTTTAGTGGTGACCTAGTTTTAGTGGTGACCGAGTTTTAGTGCTAAACTAGTTTTAGTTTTGACCTAGTTTTAGTGCTGGGCTAGGTTTAATGCTGAGCTAGTTTTAATGGTGACCTGGTTTTAGTGCTGAGCTAGTTTTAGCGCAGAGCTAGTTTTAGTGCTGAGCTAATTTTTAGTGGTGAGCTAGTTTCAGTGCAGAGCTAGTTTTAGCGCAGAGCTAGTTTCAGTGCAGAGCTAGTTTCAGTGCAGAGCTAGTTTTAGTGCAGAGCTAGTTTTAGCGCAGAGCTAGTTTCAGTGCAGAGCTAGTTTTAGTCCAGAGCTAGTTTTAGCGCAGAGCTAGTTTTAGTGCTGAGCTAGTTTTTATTTTAACCTGTGCACACAATGTTCCCAAAAATCAGCAGAAGTACTTTAAAAATTATTTTCATGTGTAGTTGCTCTACTGTTTGTGTACACAGTAAGCCTCTCATGGTTATCTCAGTGCAGTTGATGTTGTGTTTTAGTTGAAAGAGTAAAAAGTAAAATAATAATTAATATTAATATAATAAAAATTAATATACAGTCACACGCTGCTAACATGCTGTCATTGAAAAGCTACAGTCCTGTTAACTTTATTCAGTGTTGTGGCCTTAAATTAGCTAAAGAAAGCAGACTGACTTGTTGAGGACTCGAAGATTAGGACTACTGACTTGAGACTCGCCTGTACTGACTCGGGACTTGAATCGAGAGGCGACTATCTTCCCTTGGGACTAGACTCTAGACTTTAGTGTGAAGACTTGAGACTTACTTGTGACTTGCAACTTAGTGACTTGTTCCCACCTCTGGTGGAGAATGGCCTGTATGACTTTCAGTGTGAGGTCCAAAAAAAAAATTGAAATGGGAATTTGGTTTTGGTCTTAGAGATTAGACCACAGTTCTTTCTTCAAGGTTTTCTCTTTTAATCATCCGATATATTTGCCTGGGAAAGGGGGCCGAAGCACAAACCTCCCTACAAATGTCGTTCTGCACGTTGCTTGCTATTACACATTTCCACCAGAGAGGCCTCCAAATCCCCAAAAGCTTACATAATGCAGCTTTATGGAACATTATTCAACTCAGGCCTCAATGCTGCTTTAGATGGAGCCCCAAAATAGAACCATAAGCCAAGAATTGAGCTTCACAGCATTTAGTTCGTGTACATTCCTCTGCAGACTTAACTGTCATAGTCCTATTTGCTGAACCTCCTATTTGGTTGACAGCTATGAGCACTGGCACCAGCTGCTATGAATGATTCTATATGTTGAATGAGAACTGACAAAGACAGCTTTCTCCACTTCTTCACAGTGAGTTTGCATTTATTTTTTGCTGTGCAAATGGAAATTGTCCAAATAAATCCTGACTAAACATGTGGATCCGTCCCTGGCAGTTGGCTAATAGACCTAAATCTATCAGTTTGTACCCAGGTAGATGGATTTATACAGAGGTTGATCTTGAACTTGAGTATAAACTCAGGGTTTTGATTCAGTTTCTGGAAACGCAAATATTTCTCAAGCAGAACGAAGGAGAATTGCACTGAAAATTGGTGGACATATTGGAAGCTGCTGATCACAAACTTTGCTCGATTTGCTAAAGTTTTTGCAACAAGCAGCAGCCAGTTTTGCATGGATTCATCTCTGCCATTGTAAATAGATTGTAAATAAGTAACGGTGTCTTTGAAGCTTTTTTAACAAGCTTAGAAAATCTTGCTTTCAACAATAGCAGCAGACACAGATGTGCCATGATGTGGCCACAATATGCGCTCACAATCTGTTTTAGTGCTTCCCAAAGCTCTAAGTGTCTAAGTATCAGATTTGTTGACGTATCCACTATTTCGCTATGTATTTAAACTCTGGGCCTTCGAGGGCAGTTAGTAGACGTATCTGTGTGTGGTTAGTTAAAGATGTAATAAGTCAATTGTTGATTTTAGGCTCCACAGCAGATTCAGATCAGTAGGTAATAATAAAATAATCCTCCTCTACAGTAAAATAAAGCTCTGCTGATCCTTCAACACAGTTTAACAGTAAATGGTCTTAAACGCTGGAGTTAATGTAGAACTGCTGATTCACCCTTTAACCCTGAAGATCAGTGCAGACGGCTGGTCACCATAGTAACGCAGTAACAATCTCGCCCAGCTAGTAGCTAACAAGACAGAAAAGAGAGAGATTTAAGACGAACATCGATAGTTTTGGAGATGAATGGACTTATTGGTGTTTAGAATCACTCCAGCTGGTTTCCTGATGTGTTTAATCTGCAGTGAGAAACTGACAAACACTAAAGTTGCGAGGCTGAAGTCAGTTTCTCATTCGCCAGCTTCTTATTTAAATTGTCCCGTTCCACCTTAAAAGGTGCAGCAGTTACGTTCTGGTGCATCAGACACCACTTGAGGTGCCATCCATTTTCTAAGCCACTTCTCCCTCAGGGTCACTGGAGCCTAGCCCAGCAGTCATCGGGCGGAAGGCAGGATATACCCTGGACGGGTCGCCAGTCCATCGCAGGGCGGGCAGACAGACACTCACACCCAGGGGCAGTGTAGCATGTCCAATTGGCCTGACTGCATGTCTTTGGGAGGAAACCCATGCAGACACGGGGAGAACATGCAAACTCCACACAGAGAGGACCCCAGTCACCCGGCCGGGGAATCGAACCCAGGCCCTCCTCGCTGTGAGGCGCCAGTGCTACCCACCGTGCCACCACCACTTGAGGGGGAATGCAAAAATTCAAGGAAGAAGCCGGCAACTGAGAAGAAACTTCAGCCTCGTAAAAAGTCGAACACTGAGAGACGTTTTATAAGAAACTGTTCTACTTTTGTCAAACAGTTTCCTGCTGGAGATGTGAGAAAAGCAGCGATAGCTGAGCGGAAGCTTAAAGCAAAGCAAGTCAGATTTAGATTTTCACTTTTGAAGATAAGGGTCCCAAATATAGAAAAAGACCAAGAACCTTACAGTGGATTTTTCTTCAAATCACCAATTTTTTTTACATGTGTGGGTCTGAAGAACCTTGTTGAAGTTTAAAGAACCTCCACATGATGTAAAATTTCTTTATCGAGTTTTTCCTACCACCATATGTCCAAGCCAAGATCCGCTTAGGAAACATTTATTTCTAATAGTCTTCTTTAATACCAAGACATGTTTCATCAGATGGTATTATATCCGAATACTGTGCTCATATACGCTCTTAACCCAGACTCTGATCAGCACTGCCATCGCTACCCGAATTCACAACTGACCCTTTGTCCTCAGACGTCTCAAAACGCCCAATGAAAGCCAGTATTTATGTGAATCAAAGGGCTCACAAAGTGCTGCAGCACAGCCAGTGTTTATTGGTGAATGTCTTTGCCAGCAGACTTTGCTGTTCTCTGCCCGCTCCTTTGGGGGACAGTGGACTGAAAATGGAATAATCTCCTCTTGTGTTCTTTAGACACGCTTCTAAAGTGGCCGCCAGTACTTGTAGGGATGTTTCTTGAACTTATTCAGTGGAAAATGGGAAACGCTAGAAGAAAGAACAGCGAAAGTCTCGAGCAGCTGTTTTGCTCTGCATCATGTCACATGACTTTTTAAGGAGGTTCACCAAGGATTATCTCACAGGATGGTTTCCAAAGCTCTTCTTGAGAGCTGTAGATGTTTGATAGCTTTTATTGGTCTGTTACTAAAATGATGGCTTCGATTTGTGATTTTTGGCATCTGGTAGAGACAAACTTGAGGTTTGTTAGACTCATTCACCAACCGTTCTTAAGAAGAAATTCCTTCGTAAAACCCACTTATGCAGTTTTGACGAAGACTCTGACACTCACCGGTACTTTCTTAGTATGTGGGGTTTCTTCTTAGGTAAGAACAGAATCTACACACACTCGAGAGCACAAAGGCGAGAGCAGTTCTACACTTTAAGAACACGGCGGTCATGAATCTGATGGAGATTTTTTATTAGGATCTTTCTCAGGAACAGGTTTAAGAACAAAATTAAGGAGGATATTGGAGAATGAGGCCCAATGTTTTGGGGGAAATATGTAATTGAGATTTTTTCTGACCAATATCGTGACTGCGATTTAAACTGTGATTATTTCCTATCAATTTATGTGGTATGTTGGCCAAGAAGACCAGAAAATCCACTTTATTCAGGCTTGAGGCTTGAACTCTGCCCATTACCGCCAGTTTGTTTGTAATTATGATTGTAGCATGACAGACCCAGACGCTCGCAGTCAAATCCAGCAATGAGACAAAAGACAACCATGAGAAATCCAGAAAAGGACAAGACTTGGAACAACCTTGTTGGTCTATAGTTAAAATTGGTGTGATTTTGATATAAAATCTAGAATCTTTCCGCCGGGATCAGAGCAAACGAGCAAAAGTAAATCACTCACTGAGCTCAATGTTGGCCCGAAACCTGTTTTTGGGCCCGGGCCGAGTAGTAGAACTCCACAACACGCATGACTTGGTCATCATTTTTGTTCAATGTTACATTAGAATGCAGACAAATTGATTAGTATCCACTCGATTTTCTTCTGGTGCCTTTTTTAGTAACATCTGTACACTGCAAAAAAAAATGGTCTCTTGTCAGGTGAAATAATCTTAAATGTACTAAATATATCTAGCATTTCCCATTTTGAGGTGGATGTTGACTTATTATAAGATTATTTAGCTTATTTCTAGAAAACTTTACGTGTTTTAGTGAGTAAAATGATCTCACTGTACTGGCAGATCACCTTGCTGGTTTCAAGCTCTTTTTTTTGCAACAAGCAAAATGATGTACCAGTATGGTGAGATTATTTTACCGAATAAAATCACGTAAAACAAGCAAAACGTCTAGAAATGAGGTAAATAATCCTAAGATGCGCTTACAACAATCTCACCAGGGGGAAATATTGGATTTCTTATCTATATTTAAGATGATTTGACAGGATACCATGTTTTGCTGTGTAGTTGTGCTAAGCCTAAGTAGCAGTAAGTAGTTCTGTGGTTAATATTGGTTAATGTCTATGTGGAAGTGCAGAAGATGGTATCAGCTGATAATTGTCTTAACGATGCTCATTCGAAACAGTTCAACCCTGCTTTTTGATTCCTTTATATTTTAAAAGCCCTCCAGCTTGGCTTCTCAAATTGAAACCCGCTTGAACTTTTTTTTTTTTTTACCGTTGTGATCATAAGTGCTCTGCGGTTTTATCTCCTCTTCCCGTCTTTATTGTCTGATATATGGTAATGGATGGGCTTCTCAGGAGCATACATCATCCTTCAGCCTCAGTGTTTTGACACTTTGTCAGAGCGCTAATTTAGATTAATGGTTGGGAGGGGGGCCGGAGGCGATCCGCGGGCCGGGGTTGACGGGCCGTCACGTCAGGGCAAAGCGAGCACCTCCGAGAGAGGCCGTCCCCCGGTGTAAGCCGAAGCACAGAAAACGGATCAAGCGAGAAAAGTTCTTTATTTAGTGAGCGTGGAGAAGAGGTTGGCCTGAGGGACGAGGATGAGGGTGGCGTTTCAGCAGAGGAAGAGGAGAGCTCGGGGCTCGGGGGGGCTGCATTATTCAGCTGCGTTTCACGTCTCGGTTATCTGTCACGCAGAGAGCTGTCAAGCGCTGGAGAAGTGTGGGTGGCATTGTCGTGAAACCTCCCCCCGCTGCTTGAACTGAAATGAACTAGACACATCGGTGCACAGTCCACACACACAGCTTTGTTTTGATATGGCGTCAGGACGTGGGGGCGTGCATACCAGCATCGAAACCTCGTAGCTTGAGTTTATTCTCTCTACGGCATTTCTTAACACCTTCCATGATGATATACATGGTCTGAAGTCAAGAATGTTCTTTCTTTCTACTCCAAAGTGTGTGACGGTGATGATGTGTCCCATGTTTGTTCCTTACTTTACTGTTGTAACACACCTTGCATCTCAAAAACGATGGGTTTACATTAGAAGGCAAAATTTTGATAGAACCTGACAGCAACCGTAAATGCATACACATATGCATGTGTGTGAATATGTGTCGCTGTCCAAAGACAAGCATGTATCTCCATTTTTGACAGTTTTTATTTTTCTACGTCAGTTGAACACGCCAGCTGTCCTTTACATTGTGTGTATATGGGGGCAGTCGTGGGCTGGAGGTTTGGGAACTGGCCCTGTGACCGGAAGGTCGCCGGTTTGATCCCCAGCACTGACAGTCCATGACTGAGGTGTCCTTGAGCAAGACACCTAACCCCCAACTGCTCCCCGGGTGCTGTGGATAGGGCTGCCCACTGCTCTGGGCAAGTGTGCTCACTGCCCCCTAGTGTGTGTGTACTCACTAGAGTTTATGTGGTGTTTCACTTCATGGATGGGTTAAATGCGGAGGTGGAATTTCCCCGGTTGTGGGATTAAAAAAAGTATCACTGAACTTAAATGTCATGATGAATCGACCAATAGAAATGCTCTAAAATCATTTGGAATAAAACCTTTTTCCATTGGCTTGCAATGAATGTAAAATTCCTGTTTTGAGTTGGAGATGCATATGAGGCTTTGTTGACAACAGCTGTGTGTGTGTGTGTGTGTGTGTGTGTGTGTGTGTATATATATATATATATATATATATATATATATATACACACACACACACACACACACACACACACACACACAAATAGTTGTTGTGTAATAGCACAAAATCAGGACCTCTTTGGGGTTTGTTGGTCCTGAAAATGTACGAAAACCAACACACATACACACCCAAATTTGTAGCTCGTAGCTTTGCCCCGACAGCGGAAAACAGACCGACTGGTCGCCTTGCAGACGGGCTCCTCTCAACATTTTTGCATGTGCAGTGTTTTTTTGGAGGAGATGGTGAGTCAATAAGGGGAGCACATGGGGATTGTGACTCAGTTCATGACTCAGTCAGAGCTTTTCAGCTGTAGCTGTAATATTTACACTAAAAGCGTCTCAAACAATCCAGAAGCTTGATTGCTCTCCGGTGGCGGAAGCGGGAGCCGGGTTTCCAGTTTTAGGGGGGAATTCTGTCAATAAGACTCGAGCGGAGAGGGACTGGGCTGTTGTATTGTAATCAATGGCTGCCTTTCTTGAACCTCCCCTCCTCCCTCTCTGTGCGGCTTCGCTTTCATGGAG
>NC_051232.1:31095438-31107938 GCF_015220715.1 Pygocentrus nattereri | reverse complement strand
GATCGTGTACATTAACAGTGGTGAACATTAACAGTGGTGAACATTAATAGTGGTGAACATTAACAGTGGTGAACATTAACAGTGGTGTACATTAACAGTGGTGAACATTAACAGTGGTGAACATTAATAGTGGTGAACATTAACAGTGGTGTACATTAACAGTGGTGTACATTAACAGTGGTGAACATTAACGATCGTGTACATTAACGGTGGTGAACATTAATAGTGGTGTACATTAACAGTGGTGAACAGTGACTTTCCCACATTGGGTGAAACTCTGATGTTGCACTTATAAAGCATTATGTTAACAATTCATAAAGCATAATAAGCAAGTTTGTAACACGCATGAGGGAAAGTATTTATAGCCATGTTTATAATTCCTTATGAATGCATTACAGCATGTTATGAATGAGTTTATAGATGCTTACAAGCATGACATTCATAGAAAGTGTTAGCGCCTAACAGTAACATACTGTAGGTTGTATTATTGTGAAGTGGCAAAGATATAATCGTGATACACAAAGACATTTTCCCAGGACACAGTGTGCATCAATATATTTAGTATGTTTAGAGGTTTGACAGGTTAGAGCAGCCAAGAATGAAGCAGCAGTGCTGCGAGAAACACTGCGCTGCACTGAATGCGGTTAAACAGGACGATTAATGCTCTCCTTGGGATGAATCAGGCAGTTGGTCCCTGTTCTTTTAGCTTTAGCATATCTGAGATATGCTCAGAAGAGCAATAAGTGAAATGATAGCGACGAGTATTTGAAACTAGTCTCCTCATTTCTTTCCTCAGCCACCCCCCCCCCCCCACCCCCCCCCCCCCCCCCCCCCCCCCCCCCCACCACACCACCACAGCTTCCCCCTCTCGGTCTCTAATGGGACAGTCCAGCCTCAGCCATCTACTCTCCATTCATGTCACAGCACCCTGTCCTCTCCTAGGCTGTCTCCTCTCAATCGAATGAGCTCTCTCCTGGAACGACAAAAAAAAGCCCCCCCCCCCCCCCCACAATCCTGCCCCCGCTATCTAACTCTCCGATCTGCAGCTATGGTTTCCACTCAGCGACCCTGAGAAACCAGCTAAAATTCACAAGGAACCTCCTCCTTCTCCGTCTGCAGGATCGGAACATGCATTCTCGAAGCCGGTTGCCTAGTAACGCTAAAATGTAGGAAAGGAAGAGGGAAAAAATTCCCACATCCTCACATCTTCAGTTTAATTATGTATTTACTTTGTGCTTTAAGAGCTTCGGCTCGCATGTTTTGGATAAACAGTCGTTTTCTGTTTATGCCTCCATCCACTTCGGTTCTTAGACTTTACACAGAAGAAAAGACAGGCAGCATAGGTGGAGTCTAAAGTGTCCTCTGCAGTTCTGTTAATGTGATGGAAAGGTTTGTGTGCATACATGAGTGTGTGTGTGTGTGTGTGTGTGTGTTCGTTTTTGTGTGTTAGCAGGACAAAAATGCCTTGACTTTGTAAGAAAACCAGGAAAAACAGGGATAAATAACCTTGTCTAAATTGTGTACAGTATATATATATATAAGACAAAACCTTGTAAACATAAAATATTTTAAAACTGCTGTCTTATTTTGGGAGGACTTTTGAAGTGCAGTTATATGATTTCCAACAGGGTCTAATGGCTGTTTATAGCTGATCAGCTTGCCAACCAACCACTCAGTAACAATAATGCAATAATGTTAACCAATCAGCACTCGGTAGTGTAAATACACACACACACACGCACACACACACACACACACACACACTACATATATATATATATATATATATATATATATATATATATATATATATATATATATATATATATATATATATATATATATGTATATATATTTTTAGTCTCACTGTCGGGGCAAAACCTTGTATTTCCATTCTTGTCGATTTTCAGTTTACACATCAACAACAAAAATGGACATTCAAGGTTTTCCCCTGACAGCAGTGACAAGTTTTACTGCAAGTCATCCTGCTCAGTGACGATGTGTGTGTCCTGACGAGGCATAAGAACGGTTGTGTGTGTGTGAGGAAATTATTTTAAACACTGAAACTACTGAACTGTCTCGGTCTCACCCACCAGCCTACTGTCTCGCGGGGAAATGAGTTTATTGTCATTTCAGACGAAAAAGAAAGTGTAGTGCGATGTTCTGATGAGACTAATGGAGCGCAGTGGACTTCAGCGGGCCCTCTCTCTCCTTCCATCTCTCTCCATGTCTCTCAGTCTGAGCACAACCCTAATTTCAAAGATTAAGGCATGACAGATGTGGCTTGATCCACGGTCCCCGGCGTTGCAAATTTTAGGAGCGTTATTAATCATTCAAATCACCAAACCAGCCCAGAAATGGAAGAGGGAGAACGCGGGACTCTTTCTGTGAGGAGAGCAGAGAGAGACTAGAGGAGAGAGAAAACTCAGATTGATTTGTCTTCAGTCGAGGCTCCCCAAGGAGGCTTCTTTATGCGCAGCGTCTTGCATGCGTTAGATGAAGATGAAAGCGTGGATCGGGGGTGTGTGCTGATGAAGGGGACAGAGGCCGTGCGGCGGCTGACAGGCCTGTGTGGGTTTGAGCTCCGCACTGATCAGGCCTACTTTGAAGAGGCCTGCATGTCATGAGTCCGGCCTGCCAGAGCTTCTCTGAGGAACGAGGAAAGGAACAGATCATTGAAAGATGGAGGATGCAGTATTGATATGATATGCATATATATATATATATAAAGATTTCTTTCCCTAATTCCAAAGCTGACCACGCCGTCCAGAAACAAAAACCATTACATTTTGCAGCCACTTCTGATCAAATTGATGTTCCGACGTACCTGCGCTCATTCGTCTTCTCTGGGTCCTCTGAGGGACGATGTTTGTAAAAGATACAGGGGAAAACATTCCTAACTTAGGGTCCTGCGAGAGATTAGCGAAATATCGCATCCTGGAAGCAGTGCTCGTGTTGATGTTCCTGTCAAGCCTGCTAACTTAGCCCTTATTCAACTCTCCGCTTGGAAGATGAAAAGAGACGGTGTCGTTTCTCATCAGGTTCGCTCCTGTTTCTTTGGCGCGTTGCAAATTTGATCAGAATTAGGTGTCAGATTGGGTAAACGACGAGGAAGCGGTGCTTGGTTTTGTGATTGGGCCGTCTAATGTTATTCGGTTTTCCGCAGTGCCCCCTAGTGGGCAGGTGAACATTTTTAATCAACGTGATCTAATAACATATTTTACCCTGTAACTCTTATCAGATGAGCTAGGACTCCGTTCTCTGTCTGTGTGTTATATCCAGTTGTTCTCCAGGGATATTTACATTTCCCCAATCGTAAGCCACATTATTCAGTAACCGCGTGATATAACCATAACTTTTAAAAGATAATTCCCCTCAAATTAACAGTAAATGTGTGTTATGATCATAAACATAGGGGCATATGCTTACAATTTATGGTTAAACCCCAAAAATCTTAGACGCTATTTATAAAAATGATTTTTTACAGTGTATGTCACTGAAGAGGCGCCTTCTGAGGTTTAGCTTATAGCTCAGATTTGTGGGGTCAACTTTAAGCAGAAAAATAAAAAAACATTAAAAATATTAAGGTTTAAAATTACAGTTACAGCCTCATATAACACCCACCTTCTGAGTGTAGCTTATGAAATATGAGCACACTCGCCCGGAGCGGTGGGCAGTCCTATCCATGGCACCTGGGGAGCAGTTGGGGGTCAGGCGTCTTGCTCAAGGACACCTCAGTCATGTGCTGTCGGCTCTGGGAATTGGGCCAGGGCCAGTTCCCTAACCTCCAGCCCACGACTGCCTCGTTACAGTCAGAGAAAGCACATAACGATTGAGGTGCCTTATAGCCCCTTCTTAATTCAACAGATAGCAGATGATTAAGACCCCCCACCAGGCTTTCCTCCTCCTGATAGACATCTATAGCTCTTACTGTTGTCTAATTGATTTCCCCAGCCAAATTCCCAACCCTAGACAGTCTAATCTTATCAGTAGCCCCAAGAATGGCATAAAAGTGGATGCACTGAATGTTAAAACACTCTCAGTAAGACTCCGGCGCACCAGTTCTGAGAGAGCTCAGCTCACAGAGAACCTGTTCGGTTTAAAGTTAAACATCAGACGTGGAAAAGCTTTTAAGACACGTTCTTCTCCTTTTTGTAATTAGAATTCACGCAGGTGAGTCTTTGCGCCGGAGGTTCACGTTGCGTCATCTCCTTTCTTATCTCTGGCCGCGAGAACAGTAAGATGAATTTGCCTAATTGCGTTTAGTGGATCACGACTATCTGGAGACCTACTTAAAAAGTGTTGAAGTGTTTAGATGTGACTGAATTACAAGACTAGTCAGCTGTGGGAATCGTACCCTCATCCTGTTTGACCTACTTACTTAAAATAGGTCCGCTGCCAACTTCCATAACTAGCGATGAAGGAGTGTGGTCGCTCTGTCGCCAAGGCAGGCCTTCTTCTGACAGTAATGCAGTCGGTAAACATTGTGTTTGTTGTACATTTCACTTAACGCAAGGCTGGAGTGGGAAATATGACGACATTTTAGTGAGGAATGCTGAATTATGCACATTATAAATATTTACAGATGTCACGGTACACTTTCCTTAGCATATCTGGGATGTCGTCAGCTGACTAATGGCATGTTTTCTTACAATTACGCCTGTTTAATTGGATTGAGTGCATTAAAGTTTGTGAGGCACTGAATAAAAAGTGTAGTTCTAGGTTTAGTATTAATATTAATATTGTAGTATTTTGAATATGTGCCACTGCAGGTCTGTCTCAACTTATTCTCAGAAAAAATAATGTATTGTAAAAGAGAAAAGTGTCATCATATTTTTGTCATTTTGTTCACCGCTAATGCAAGAAATCTCACAAATGTCTTAGTAGTGCTTTAACAGTGAAACTCATAGCGGAAGATATAATCCGTCATTTCTCCTTTTGTAATAATAAAATGTAATATATATTTTTTTAAATAGCCAATCTTTTTGGAGGGAAAAAAAAATTTTTTTTTGAAGGATCAAGGCTCGCTGGAGATTCAAGCAAAGAGAGGCAGAAGTGCGAATGGTGCCATGAAGGTCATAAATCTGTGAGGAGAGAAGGATTATAATATAAAATGCAAAGAAGATTTGGCCTAGAGTGGAACCTTGTGGGACACCTTAATATTCATAACGGCATTAAGACGTAACTCTCCGTTCTCGCACGAATGTTTTTTAAACTTGATGTACTTTTTGCAGCAGTATTTCATGAGGCTTAGCTTTCGAAAACTGTTGCTTATTCTAGATTTCTGTGTTTGCTTCAGCCTCAGCGCTTACCATTTACTCTCTCTTGTCTTATCCGTGGAAAGGTCAATATCCATGTAGGAATGATTTGCTGTCTGCCGCTGTTGGTATCGAAAGGTGCTCGCCTGGTGTGGGAATGGCCGCTGTCCGTCTTGCATTTTTCGAAAGAATCGATGGCTGCGCTTGAACCCCGGATGGATTTTACAATCTCGAGAAATGCATTGGCGAAACAAAGGCGTCTGGCAAGCGGTGCAAGATTTGGCCAGTCCCCTGGGTGCTCGCAACAGGGGAGAACGGACTGGAACTGCAATAATTAGTGCGGTTTCACGAGTGAAATGTGCTTCTTTTAGATGTGTGAAAGGCGTTGTGGGTTTGGGGAGGGTGGGGTGACTTGTTACATGAGACCCTCATTCTGAAATTGTAGCAGCGAGCCAGTCGCATCCGCAAGGCTGCTCGCCAAAGAGGGGAAGTGTTTTGCTTTAACTTTCACAACTATTAAGAATATTTACAGTGCTATTTTGACCAATTACGTTCTCTCAAGCGCTCTAATGTTTGCTTGGCTCATGCTGGTGGAGTCGTCAGGGCGGTGGAACCAAAAGAATGTGAATTCTTTATTTTTATTCATTTTATTTTTTGTGCTCTGACACAACATCCAGACAGAACAAGGCCAGGTTTTCACCGACTGAGGTCAGGAGATTGCATTGAGCTCCTAAGGGCATTATGTGCGGCCAACGCTTGCATATGTTTCAGACAGATACTGATGATGAAAGACGGAGTGGTGCCAGAGCAGCCTTCAGCACAAAGCCGTACAGCAATGACAACAGAATAGAAAATTCACTTCCGAAGATCAGGCCGCAGTTTCTGATCCATTTCTCCATGATTTTCTTCAAAAAAACAGCCAGGAACTTTTTGTCATCCTTTTTTGATGATTTTTGAGATATTAATGAGTATACCTTTACTAAACTTTCACGCAGCTTACCTCTGAGAACGAGCCTTTCGTAGTAGAGACTTCAAGGCCTGAAACCTTTATGTGGTTGCTTTTAATGATCTTTGAGATATTTATAGTTGGCCCTGCCTTCAGGGCATCCAGTGTTTACCTTTGAGAGTGACTCATTGCGCATGCATGCATATGTTGCATGTTATTTTATTTTACATCACTATATTTTTGCTGTGCCGTATTTATTCACTTACACTTTTCTGAAGGCTGCCTACACAGGGATCCCATGATGCAATGCATGAGCATCGATTTCTGTAGTTTAGAAGCATGCACCAGTATTTGTGAGATGTTTTCTAAAATTTATGTCTCTGGATTTAAGGCAACTCAACGTAAAGTGAAGGACATTTGTTCCTTCTGTAACACTCCTACGAAGCATCATTCCCAAGTAATGGGACTTCTAAGGCAGTGGCCTGGCAAAGATATTGAGCCAACCTCAAGCCAAACTGTCCATTTTGTAGGTAAATACCAGCGATGGACGCTATACTTTATTACTTTAGTATAGGAAGTACTGACAGATGCTGTTCCATTGTAAGTTGCATTTATTGGGAAAGAAGCTTTAGTTTAAGGGTCATTATGTCCATGTACTTCCTAGAACACCCTGTGTCGTCTTGTGAACACTGACATAAGCTGTTCATGAATGCTTATGCATGTCCCGACGTAAGGAGCCTTTGAATAAAGTGTCATGGGAATGCGAGTCATATAGGCCTGTTGAAGAGGCTTGTGCTAAAGTAGTAGGCAGTATGTTATACAATCAAATGGTACAGAAGGTCATAGGGCAGTGCAGTACTATGGCACGAGCGCATGATAAAGACACATATGGAACATGTTGCCGTGGACACAGCACAGTTAGTTCGGTATATCAGTGGAAAGGGACCACCCCCGCCAGGGGGGTGCCTGACCAGCAACAAATGGTCTATAGCAGAAGTGTCCAAAGTCCAGCCCCAGGGCTAAATGAGGCCCATGGACAGATTTTAATTGGCCCTATCGGCTTCTATTTACAGTATAACCCAGTACGTTGCAGTTCTCCCTTTCGCCTGATGGTGGCAGCTGATCAGACCTGCAGCTTCATTTAATGAACGACATTTAGTCAAGACTACAGACATAAAGCTCAAAGTAAACACTGAAAACTGCTGATTTTGGCACGATGGAAAACTTCTTATCAGGGCAAATTCAGTAGCTCAGTAAATATTAACCCTTTAAGGTGGACCAAAGACATGGCTACATTGCGTTTATTTGATATGTAAAGAACATTCATATAGGAATATGATTAATACATTAGACATGATGTATTGTTACTCTTAAACAACTAAATTATTTTATTTTCGATCCAACCTGTTCTGAGCGAACAATCCAACAATAAACGAAGCCTCATGTATCTTTTATGCAGTGATAGGAAACGCAGAAACTCACAGAAAGCTGAGATTCTGTGCGCTGATATTTTGAAAACGTAATATTTGGAGTCATTTGTGAATAATATGTTCGCCCTCAGTATTTTAACAGAGTAAATCTGTTTGAAAATCTCTCTGAAAAAACACTTGGACACCTCTGGTCTGTAGGAATGGTCTGCACCCTAAATGGTAGGTGTTTCTGATAAAATGGCCAGCGAGTGTGTACCTAATAAAGTGGCAAGTGTATAAGCATATGGGACGAGGGAAAAGGGAACGTACAGAGTGTGGCAGTGATATGCAAAACAGTTCCAAGTGTGAGAGAATTAACGTTTTAATCTGTTGGTGAAGTCTGTGATGAACTCTTGTAGGTGGAGATGATTTCGAAGAAGTGCTTAATTGCAGCCAGTCAACCTGAACGGGTCTGGAGCCAAGAGAGGTCCTGGTAAGAGCGGTAGAGAGGTCCCGAAGAGAGGGGTGGAGATAAAATGTGAGGCAGTGTGAAGCTAGGAGAACATTTAAAGGAACATTTCTCAAGTAATTGATATTTGGTTCATAATGAGTGAACCTATTGTAGTCTAATCAGTCCTTACTACCATCTCTTAGCATTCTACCTATTCCCAGTGTTTTGGTAGGTTTGGGATACATATGACAGAGGTGTGTCATCAGGTTATGAAAATGTATTTAATGTGTCTGCAGGAAAAGCAGGAAAGCGGTTTATGTTTATTGGCAGAACTAAGATCCCAAAGATGGATAGAAATGAACTTTTGATAACTTGTTTTAATGCTGAAGTGAGCTGTTATTATCATTAACAGTTCAGCGAAAAGTGTCGTTTCAGTTTGCTTCTTAAACAGTTTTCAAATGATGGGTGCAAAATGTTAATATGTTGCTGTTGTGTCTCCAAAATGGTGACTTTACAGGAGAAGGAAAAATGTACTCTACTTTTAATGTAAGTCAATGGAACCAGAATTTTTTTCAATAATTCTTCTTTTGTTTCTTTTGGTCCATTCATCCTGACATTTACACGCATTGTGAAGGACAACAGGAATTTTCAAATCATGTCAAAAACTGAAAAACGATAAAAATGGAGATACGAGATTTTCTTCTGACAACAGCAATATGTTAATTACCTTTATTTATAACTTTGACAGTCAGCTCCCACATTTTTGTATGAAAGTGACACGTTTTTAAACTTGTTGTATGATGTATAGGGCTTAGGTTCATGTATCATATCCTAGCAAACTGATAACCTGGAGTTACCATGATCAAATAGGGGCGAAAAGATGATCACTGCTTTAACAGATTGTTGAGTAGAAAAAGGTTAAGTTATGTGTTTTGGAGAAAGTTCGAACAGAAGGGCAGCAGAGCAAACAGGGCCAGAGTGGCAAATGATGGCGTGAAGGTCATAAAGCTGCTAGAAAATCTTTGAAGGAAGGATTTTGATGTAAAATGCAAAGAGGATTTGGCCTAGAGGGTAACCTTGTGGGACGCCGTTTTATATTAAGAGTGATATTAAGAGTGCAGACCGAATTCTCACACATCTCAATCGTCTTGAGATATCTTCCATTACATTCTCTAGCACTTTATAATAAGACAGGGTTAGTTTTAGAGTTGTCTTTTGTATTTGTGAGGCTGTTCGGCTCCTTCAGCTCTTTCTAACTCCAAAACTAGAGGGGCAGAAAACACATTTGATGTCCTTGAACTTTTGCATACTTTAATAAATTTTAATTAGATTAGGAGAGGCGATCTCCCAAGGAGACAGTGCTTTTACACTTTGCTGATTAGTGTGAAAAATATATGCATACTGGTAGATTTTGCATGGAGGAGCTCATTAAGTCTCCCCCTCTCCCTGAAACTGCGAGCAAGCTGTTGAAAGCCAAGGATTGCACTGTTTGTCCTGATCCAGCCTCCGTATTCACAACGCATGCATCTGTTAGAGACGACTTGGAGAAATGTTGTTTAACGTTAAACAAGGGGGCCCATAGCCAATCGTGAATAAACAGATGTATTGATTTGCTTCCTGCCCCAGAAAGCTGTTCTCTGCATTGGCCGAAGCAGCTGTCAGCACGAAAACAAGGATTTGGTGATTTGTGGGCAGCAAAGCTCGAGTGATCAATCACAGGGCCTAACACCACCTTGTCTTAGGTAAAGATAGCAATCCTAGATGTCGGAGATAGAGGAAGCAATTAGCCTTGACGTGCACCCCCAAGCGGCAATCCCAGTGGGTTTTTTTTATTTTTATGGTTTAAGGCCTGTTCACACAAAAGTAAGATTATTTTCAGATGGAAAAAAAACGATGTGGTTTGTGACGTAGTGGGACCTTCACAGCAAGCCTGAGTTTTTGTCTAAACAAAAAAGGTGCGTTCCAAAGCCTAGGCTGCATCTCTCGGCCGTGACTTCATAGAAGGCCATTCCAAAGTGAAGTGACCCACAACGGAGAGATTTCACCTCTGCATTTTGGCCCATCTGTGCAATGAAACACCACATACACCCTAGTGAACACACACCTTGGGTGGCAGTGAGCACACTTGCCCAGAGCAGTGGGCAGCCCTATCCAGTTGGGGGGTAAGGTGCCTTACTCAAGGTCACTTCATTCACATACTGTCAGCTCAGGAGATCAAACCGGCAACCTTCCAATCACACGGCTGGTTCCTCTAGCCCATGCCTGATGTCTCTAAATAAATGATTGTTTTTATGTTGTGCGTCATATTTAATTTATTTATTTTAATTGAATTTAATTGGAGACTACTGAGTGAACATAAACCTGATTATACATTTTTAGTGTTCTGTTTTCTACACATCATCAGTGTCTTTTTAGGGGTCACTTTGAGTTGGTCTTCATGGCATTTGAGTCACTATAATGTGCAATTTTATAATCTTTAATGAAGCTTTAAGTGATAAAGATTAAGAGTCCCTTATTAGTCCCACAACGGAGAAATCTCACCTCCACATTTTGACCCATCTGTGCAGTGAAACACCACATACACTTGTGAATGCACACGCTAGGGGACAGTGAGCACACTTGCCCAGAGCAGTGGGCAACTCAAGGGCACTTCAGTCTTGCACTGTCGGCTCAGGGGACTGAACCAGTGACTTTCCAGGCACAAGGCTGGTTCTCTAACCTCCAGCCCATGACTGCCCAAGGACTCTTCGTATACAGCCTAGAAATGCAGCCTACATTTGGAGTGATTTCATCGGATGTACTATTCCAGGTGCTCGGTTACCCACAAACGTCACAGAGGAAAAAAACTGCACCAAAAAATTACAGAAATTGAAGCCATTGGAGCCGAGCTCGTTTTAAAGTGTTTAAAAGTTGTTCACGTCTTTGAATTCGTCTTCGTTACCTTATGAAGTGTGAATTATTGATTACTTAAAGCATTCGTCCACATATCGTATATCATATTTCAATCAGAAGTGTTTGTGTATATGTAATTTATCATACTACATAAGAACATCTCCATTTCAAGAAATGAAAAAGCAACAAAAACAAAGCAATGGGCTCCATTATCTCTCACCAGTTCCCTCACAGATTTTCGCCCCACAATTGTGAGAGGCAGGACCTTTTTGGTGACATCACCATGCAGTCTCATTAGGACTGTTACATTCGTGTGACCAGTAGGATGCTAAGGAGGAGTCTACACACTTAGCGTAGACGTTACTATGACAACCAGCATCATGTGAGTCCAGTCCGAGTGAGATGAGCAGCAGTGAGCAGTGCTTGTGTTTTTAACTGCTTTAAAATGACGTCAGACTCAGGAAAACGTCCTTCACCTGTCCTTAGTAAAGAAGGCCGAGAGGAAGACGTCGTGTTCTGAGACACATAAGCTGGACGTCCGTCCCACCGCCGTCTTTTAAAGATCAGAGCGTCTCCTCTGCACACCAGTTTCGCGTTGAACGGTATAAACTCTCGCTGTGACGTGACGAAGACGCAGAACAGACCTAAACTTTCCGATAGGGAATGTAATCAGATACAGGCGTTTACACGGATATTATTCTTCTATTTAACGGACTATTTATAGGATTACACACCTCGATCAATCGGATAGAAACTGTATTCTGAATGGCCTCAATCGGACTAGACTATTCCGATTGAAGTGTTTACATGGACGTGTTCTATTATTATTGATCCATTCATCGGATTATTGACGGATTATCAGGCTGCATGTAAACGTGTCCGTTGCCCAGGCTTTCAGCTTAGGTCTTTATTTGTTCTTCATTTGTTTGGGCTCAAAGTGAACATACATGAGTTCGTTTCAACTCGGCATGTATTTTTTTCCATGTGTAGAAATCGGACTAGGCCTTTAAGCTCGCTTCGATGCTTGCATGTTCATGCTTGCTCTGTTTTCTGTTATCCCCGGACTCGCACGCATGCACACGGGGCAGGACTGCCATTGTCTTTGACATTTTGGAGGCAGGGAGGAAAAAAACACTGACATGTGGATAGCCTTTTTTAAGAGCACAGCGCTCGGGCCCACAGAGCTGCCGGCACGGGGGATTTCAGCAAATATCAGACAGGGTCCCTGACAATAATGTGGCCATGCTTACAATAGGTCAGACAGACTATTCATGAGCAGTTATTGAGGACCTAGGGAGTTGATGGGCTTGAAAGCCCCTGTGCTCTGCTCTCTCTCTCTCTCTCTCTCTCTCTCTCTCACTGAGGCCGGTCTCTCGCCTTGCTCCCCATTTAAGCCCTGCGTGCTGCTGGGAAGGCTGAAAAGACAGCAGCCATTGTGCGGGCAGATAATACACCTCAATCTTCCTTAATGTCACACTGGCGGACATGGCGCTGAAGGAGACTCCTTTTACACATTCCGTTGTCCCTTACAGGGAAAAATGGAA
>NC_051232.1:30980438-31090438 GCF_015220715.1 Pygocentrus nattereri | reverse complement strand
CTGGACTCACATGATGCTGGTTGTCATGTAATTTTAGTTCTGATTACTTGTAGTGAACATATAAACAGATTTTCATCCGATTGTTGAGTAGAGTGAGAATATAAACACATAATCTATAATCGAAATGAACTCAGATTGGTGGACATCTTTGCATGTAAACACATACAATTTTTCATGTCACCACCGTCCCTCATGGCCACATGGTGAGCAATTAGATCCCACTGTTTGTCAATGTGTCCCAAAGTCTGAAAGTCAGTGAGGATCATTAAGAATCGCCATATTTTCTGCAGTTCAGCGCTTTTTAGTGTTTTAATGTAAAATATGGTGATTTTCTGTGTGAACAGCTGTGTTTGCTGGTCATGTCCCTTGCTGAGTGTTTGAGCTCAGAATTCTCACTGAAACAGCCACTACTGACACATTTGGGAAGGTTTGGGTAGAATTATGATTGTTTTGGTAGAGACTAAATGGAACGTTCAATCATTAGTTTTAATAAAATAAACATAATTAAGGTTTAGAGTCACTCACCGCTAAACGATTTCAGTCTAAAGTCCAAGTTAAAAGTCCCAAATGTGTTTCAGCCCTGAACCAATAAGGTAGAACGATCATGTGATGCCACATTAGCTGATTGTCTCTTGCTCTTCCTCTCTCTGTTCCTCATGTGCTGTATTGAATTTGCTGATATATTGATGATGACACCCCAGTGGGTCAAATTTGCATAAATTTGCAGATAAACAGCTTCTCAGTTCAGCTCTGGTGTGGGTCTCAGATCAGCGTCCGTCAAAACAGACCGAGAGAGAGAGAAAAGATCTGATCTCTTAACGTCAGCGCAAAACAAATACATTCCGTGCTTTTGTTTACACGGTTCTTAAAAGAGTCTGTTAAATTTCATGGCACTGCAAAATGAAGCGAGATGTTCTTGTTTGGTGGCTGGTTTTCTTCATAGCGATCAATTAAAATACGATTACCTGCTCTAACGTCTGCTGGAAGCCCATCGGTGTTGCACTTTCAGCTGATGTGTAGTTTATCAGCCCAAGATTTTGTAGAACAAGAAGTGGAGATGAGCTTTTTCACTGGTGTCAGCTTTTTCTGTAGTGCTTTATTTGCTTTATTTGGTCCGATCTAGATGCTGTGTCGTTACTCAGCCTCTCTTTGACTAACGTTCAACTAAATTTCAATGAAATGCAACTGAAGTTGAACTTAACATCTGGCAGACACTATTAAATCTAACCCTAAATCTAAACCTAACTCTAACCCTAACTTCAAACCTAAACCTCCTTCTGAATCTAACCGTAACCATAATGTCATGAGAAAGTTTCGTGATAATATAAGTATCATATATATGTAAATCATCTATAAGGGAACAATCTAAATAAAGTGTGGATGCCTTTTCGGTAAAGTGAACTGGTGGGCTTCAATTTAGAAGCTCATTCCGTGGATTTTAAAGTGTTTACAGTCACGAAAAAGGAGGAGGAAAATAAAAATTGTCATATTTTTAGACTTGTGTACATCAAATAGGCTAAACATTCGAACAGGGCTGCTCTAAATTTTGAGTATAGAAAGTTAAAAGTGTTTTAGAAAAAAAACCAGGCACTAAAATAAACTAATCAGATTTCCACATCCAGATTCCTGCTACCTGAGAAGCTAGGTAACATTAGCTAGCAGATTGTTTGCTCTTATATTTTGAGTAAACTCAATGTTCTGTCAATATATTGATAGATAAGATACATTTTTACTGCTGTAGTTAAGATTAAGTTAAGATTAAGACTAAGTGACCCTTATTAATCCCACAACGGGGAAATTTCATCTCCGCATTTAACCCATCCATGCAGTGAAACACCACATACACACTAGTGAGCGCACACACACTAGGGGGCAGTGAGCACACTTGCCCGGAACGGTGGGCAGCCCAATCCACAGCACCCGGGGAGCAGTTGGGGGTTAGGTGTCTTGCTCAAGGACACCTCAGTCATGTGCTGTCGGCTCTGGGGATCGAACCGGCGACCTTCCGGTCATGAGGCTGGATCCCTAACCTCCAGCCCACGACTAGCAACATAAGCTGGTTATTGTTGGCTGCTATTTTAGATTAGCCAAACATCTAATCCAAATGTTATTTTGTAAGCTATATTAAGACTGCCTATTTATAACTAGCAGTATTCACTAGTTAACATTAGCTATCAAGCTATATATTCTATATTCATATATATTATAGCTGCTCTAGGAGCGGTTAATCAATAAGATGCTAATGCAACAAGGGAGTTTCACATAAAAATTGTCCAAGTCATGGGACTTTGTTTGTGTGCTGTTTTGAAGCAAGTTTTGCTCAAGCTAAAATTGACACCATGGCATTAGGCCTGGATGAATCTAATAATAATAATAATAATAATAATAACAATAACGAGCATGATGTTTTCTCGATAAATAATCATGATTACTGATGAATTCGCCCACCCCTCACTCCTCACTGCAGCCCACTGCAGCTATCTTTAGAGCTTTTTTTGCTAACTTACAACGAAATATAATATTGCGCTCATCACATTTATAAACTATAATAATAGATAATAAACTATTTCCACCTCTTATTTTGAAAGATGTGACTGCACACATGCATTGGTGAGCTCCTTCTGGTGTGGGTTCGTGGACGTTTTTTGGGAGTGATGCTCAGAAAACCGCCTTGTGTGCAAACAGCTCCATCTTCTGGAGAAACGTCGCACTGCTAAACGTGCTAAAGAGAGAGTGAGTTCCAAAGCCACATCCGTAGTGTTTTCCATCATCGCTTCTCCTTCCCAACACAAGGATTATCACCATCATCAGCATCGCCACCGATCGCTGATGTCCGATTACATCGCCCTGCTGCACAGGCCTCTGCGGCATCCGATCTCTCTTAAACTGGCGAAGAAGCACCGCACAGTTCATGCCATGCTCTTAAAATGTAGAGAAAACCAGTGGATTTCTGCCACTTGATGTGGTTCACTCCTCTGTTGAAGATATAGCCTCCCTGATGTGGCATCATCTGATGTGGTAGCGTTTCAGCAGTGGCGGTGTAAACAAGGCTGGAGAGTCCTCGGAAGGAGAACAGCTCCCTGCGAGTAATAACTGTGATTTTTTTGCCAATTTACATACAGCCATCTTCCTGCTCCTATACCCTCACCAAAGACTGCTATCAGTGAGGGCAGAGAGAATATGAGGCCTAGATCAACACAGAGAGAGCTGTTTCAGACAAACAGCTCATCTAGCTGATGACCAGGGGAGGACGGGTTGCTTATGGTCTCTTCTTCTTAACATTTCAGGGCGTTTTCGGCCTTGGCTTGATCATTAGGGGGTCGGACCCTTTCTGTAAAGCTGCTTTCCGGCAAAGCTTACTGTAAAAGAGTCTTGTTTACATAAAATCTTATCTAATAAGAGACGAATTCGAGAGCTTTTAAACCCAGTACTTACCTGCTGCAGCTGTGTCCGTCCATTAATTATCACAGATAGCGATTTACGTAGAACAGAGCACAAAATGTTGGTCAATTCCATGAATAACCGTTTCAGATGCGCAACAAATTACAAACTACACCTGAGCTCTACCCATTCAGGTGTTAGGAAATGTTTTTACCAACTTTCACACATGTGAATGTGTTTCTTCAGATGAAATTTCAACCCTGGCTTTGGTAACTAGAGGCTTTCAAATAGCAATGCAGCAAACATCCTGCAATAAACGAACTAATGATGCCCAGGTAGGGTTAAAATTCGATTAAAATGCCTTCAAATGAGTTCTGTTGTTAAGTCTTAAGCCACCTTTCAGTTTTATTTATGTAAGTGGGTCTTTTTCGCTCACTTGTTCTGCTTATTTTTTCACTTTTGACACTTTTCATAAACGTGACAACCTGGTTGGTGCACTTTTGAATTCGCTCCGGAATGTCTTTCGTCAAGATCTTTCATCAAATGATTAGAACTGATTTATTAAGATCTCCTACTGCTATATTAACATAAAAAATCCACCCCCTGCACATTGAAATGTCCATCTCTGTCGCTGTCGGTGAGCATCAACTTTCAACTTTCCACGAGGAGGGCTTGCCTCATAGGAAATGTGCTGTCAGGATTTTTGACAGGTTGTTTTTGTCATGTTAACATTCTTTGCTGCTTGTGTGATGGGCACACCTGTGATTTAAGCATCCAGCTTTTGGCTTTGAAAAAGTCTCAAAAGGCTTCGGAAGTGCCAAAATTAAACCCTTTTAATAATATATTAATTTTTTTTGTTTAGAAAGTGTTGAACCAGAGCATTGAGATGAAAATGATTCAAATTCAAAATATCTTTTTGTTTTTCTGTTATATTCCAGGGCCAAGAACACAAAAATGAAGATGCAAGATGTTAAAAGATGAAACAAATAATATTATATATTTTGAAAAACATCTCTGAAGGTCAGTTTACAAAGAGATCAAACATAATGATACAATTGATTGAATTTTTCATCGAATTTAGAACCATCAGCCAACAGTGTTTGCACACTGTGGAATTAGACCCCTGCATTTAACCCATCCGTGAAGTGAAACACCCACATACATGCACACTAGGGGGCAGTGAGCACACTTGCCCAGAGCAGTGGGCAGCCCCTGGGAGCAATTAGGGGTTAGGTGCCTCGCTCAAGGGCACTTCAGTCCGGTTCCCTAACCTCCAGCCCACGACCACAGATCTGAGCGTGATGTAAGTTGTGTGTTTGTGACTAATGTGGAATTGAAATATAACCTCATGGAACTGGCTTGAATTCACTCACTCGCTCATGTTTAGCAGGCTCAGTTTCTTCACAAGGGGGCGCTCGAATACTTTTTAATCCTTTGTTCTATAATCTACTATTTAGTACTTGTATCCGCTCCATATGTTGATGCCCTGCAGATACCTATGTACGTTTGGGCACACATTATCCACACGTTCATTTCTAAAACGTTATAATGAAGGCAGTGCAAGAATAAATAGAAAACCCAGCTCTGAGTCAAGTATGTTTTCCTCCCTTTTTCCCTGGAAGTGTAATAACGTGCCTTCTAATGAATCGGCCTCGATATAATCAACGCAATGTGCCCAGAGAACGTCCTCCCCTGCATTTTTCATGTTCCATTTCTCGACTCTGGTGTCTCTTTGAATTATGTACGTGGAACGTTCGTTTAAGCATGAGCTCTGTCAGTGAGCCAAGACAGGCCAGGCACTGGGCATCTTCTCCATGACTGCGTCCCACACACGGCAAAATGTTCTCCGAAGTTTTGCGGCGATGAAGGATGGCAGGGAGTTGATTTTAAGCCTAAAGCATGTGACATGAGCAGCACTGCTAAGAGCCTGACATAATAAATTATGGGAGTCTTATCAGCCGGTGTAGCTGAGGGATGGCGTTAGCATAATGGTGTAAGACGTTATTCTGGCATATATGGCCATTTCTGCTGAAACAGTTGATCTCAGTTCTTATTCTTTGTCTCTGTCCATCTGCTGTCCTCTCTCTCTCTCTCCCTCTCTCTCTCTCTCTCTCTCTCTCTCTCACTTTGCTGCATTTTCTTCAATTCATTTTCTAAAGCCGGGGTCACACTGCCCGACTTTTACCCCGATTTTAGTGAGTGTACTCAAGTGTAAACTGGTCAGCGACTCAGTCTGAACAGATTCCTCCAACAGCCAATGAAAGCTGAGAGCAGGAAAGGAGAAAATACAGCAAGTAAACAAAGAAAAAAGGAGAAAAGTCTCACACGAGTGGAGCGAAGCTTTTTACTGAGCGGAGTTTAACACACAATCAAGTTTATGTGCATTTTAAACTCTAAAATACCCACGGATCACATTTTGAAATCACTTAAATAGGTTCACCTGCTGCTTCGTCACTGTTTCAGGGCGAACAGCAGAGAAAACAGCAGCAGCAGCAGCTCACGTTTGTTTATTTGCGTCTCCCAGTGAAGCGAGAACGTGTGATTTCAGTGCGTTCAGTGAGCTGTTTGGTTCAGCAGCAGCTGAAAGTGGAGTAGTGTGTGATCCCCAGTATTTCAGTCAACCAAAACGTTTTGCAGAATCCAGTGTGAGATGCCCACTTTGAAAGTAGTGAACCCGAGGCTTAAGGCTCCATTAGTACTTGTACTTGGTTCTTTTGTCCTGGACTAAAGCAGAAAATAATTTATTGCTGCATTTTAGTTCTGGCTAGTTTAGCGTCCACACTGACATATAGGATGTAAACAGAAGTCTTATGAGTAAAAGGCCACGACTGATTGGGCGGCTTTTATGACATACTGTACTGTAACTGTGATAAGTGAATAGCACTGTTGTCTCTTCTGTGTGGACCGTCTTTTTTAAGTCGTGAGATTCTCTGCGTTATCCTGATATTGCGGCGTAAAGCAGAGTGAAATCCCTGTAAGATCCTCGAGTGACTCACTGCTTTTACAGAATGGACAGACTTTGACACATCAATACATAATGTAATATATGTGTGCAGACAAATGTGTATACGGAGTGTTTTGGAATGACTGCGGACGTCGTTTTTAAAACTACCTTTATGAAGAGATCTTGCGTATAAACAGCATCAGAAACTCATCTTTTCCTCGAACCAGAGAAGTTCTGCTTAGAGGAGACGCTCCTTCTGTTTAGATGTCTTTGGTCTGCATCATGTTCATACTTTTGCATTTTAATTCGCTTATTTGGTGCTCCAAAGCTTGGATGGCAGCATTCAGACTCACTTGAACTAACCGCATTAACACAAGTCACACAAGACTGGCGTTTAATCCTACCAAACCGCCCGAGTCTGACCTAAGACTCAAAAAGAACCCCTGATTAGCTGATATTGACGTCAAACTGGTGTCTGCAAACTCGATTAATCACAATTGTCTCAATTGAGCAACTTCAGTGGTTTTTACCCTTTTAGAAAGCGGCTAAATCACAACTGACTTTATCATTGCATCATTTTAAGTAGATCATTTTGATTATTCGCACAATTTTACATAATCGTGATTAATCGTGTTTGCACAACTTCACTATTTCTTCCCTTTTGGAAAAGCAATTAATCACAATTAAAACGAAGAATCATGAGTAATCATATTATTTTGGGAAGATAATTGTGATTAATCGCTTTTGACACGATTAAAATGGATTGCGATTAATCACCTTAAGCAGATCACTTTGATTATTCACACTATTTTGTGCAGAAAGCTGTCTTACAGATAAATTAAAGATTATTTCCCTTTTAAGTAGTAATCCATCAAAATGAAATTCATTATTTGTGATTAGTTGCATTAATTTAAGAAGTTAACTGTGTTGGCATAATTTGGTTAATCTAATTGCATTTTTTCCCCATTTAGAAAGCTGGTTCAAAATAATCTTAATCAGAATGTGAATTAAATTTATAAGTATCACATTATTTTGGGGGTTTACTCGCAACTGATTGCATTTGCTTTATTTGCTCAAATTTGAGAAGGTAATCGTGATTAATGCCATTTGTCTCATTTGCTCAATTTCAGGATCTTTTGAAATCCCATAAGCCATTTATAGGAATTCTTTGTCTTTGTTTGTATTTTTTTTAAGACTTTTGAGAAATTTGACAAAAGTGACAAACATTTCAGTCAGTAATTCAACATTTAACTAAAACTGTTCAAGCAAATAAAATGTAAAACGTATCATTTTCAACACCAGGGCCTGTTTAATATCCACCACCTTCAAAGCTCTCCGGTAAACTTCTGGCTGATCTGAGGCTTCAAGGTGGGCAGGATGGCTTTTCAGTTTGGATGCAGTTGCAAAGGTGCTAAAAAAAAAAGTGCCGTTCTCACTCGACAGATGCAGCGCTTGGCATGGAGTCTCTGGGCTTGGCAGTGACCATTCAGCCACATTATAAGCTTGAAAGGACCGAGTAGCCTGAGTGGCGGCTAATGCCAAGATTTCTGCACACAAGTTGCCCTGCTCTTCTTTGCAGCTCTGTGAAACAAGCATGATCATTTTGGCTTGAACCAGTTAAATATCCCGTTGTTCCTGCTTATAGGCTTAAGTCCAGGAAGGTCTTTAGGAAAAGTCTTAATCCGCAGCTGAAACAGTCCAAAGTGGGAGTGATATTTTTGAGGCTGACTGATATTAAGGAGGAAAAAATATCTTGCAAGTTGCAACATTTTAGGTGTGATTTAACCAGCCAAACTATTCCCAGATGGAGCTAATTATCACCCTCGCAAAGGAAGGAGTCGATTTAGAGGAGTAATTAAGGCAGTGGTTCAATATTCCGGTTAGGTCTGCATGACATTTATTGCATATACATTGCAACACATTGCGATCTATTGAGATACATATATTATACACTCACTGGCCACTTTATTAGGTACTAGTAAAAGGTTGGACCTGCTTTTGCCTTCAGAACTGCCTGAATTCTTACTTTCAACAAGGTGTTGGAAACGTTCCTCAGAGATTCTGGTTGGTTATTTGAGTTCCTGTTGCCTTTCTATCATCTGGAACCAGTCTGCCCGTTCTCCTCTGACCTCTCACATCAACAAGGCGTTTTCGTCCACACAACTGACCGCTCACTGGATGTTTCCTCTTTTTCGGACCGTTCTCTGTAAACCCTAGTGATGGTTGAGCGTGAAAATCCCAGTAGATCAGCAGTTTCTGAAATACTCAGACCAGCCCGTCTGGCACCAACAACCACGCCATGTTCAAAGTCCCTTAAATCCCCTTTCTTCCCCGTTCTGATGCTCGGTCTGCACTTCAGCAAGTCGTCTTGACCACCTCTACACGCCTAAATGCAATGAGTTGTGACCATGTGATTGGCTAAGTTAAGTTAAGTGATACTTTATTAATCCCACAAACGGGGAAATTCCACCTCCACATTTAACCCATCCGTGAAGTGAAACACCACATACACACTAGTGAATAGACACACACTAGGGGGCAGTGAGCACACTTGCCCGGAGCAGTAGGCAGCCCTATCCACGGCACCTGGGGAGCAGTTGGGGGTTAGGTGTCTTGCTCATGGACACCTCAGTCATGTACTGGGGATCGAACCGGCAACCTTCCAGTCACGAGGCTGGTTCCCTAACCTCCAGCCCACGACTGCCCCCAAAAAGCTCATTGTGTTAACAAGCAACTGAACCGTGTACCTAATGTACATTAGTGAACCTTTGATGTGATGTGCTTAAGGATCGGCCTGCATTAGTTTTCACCCAAATGATTCATGTTTGTTGGATTATGTGAGCATTTAGGTTCATCCAAACACCCAGAGAGCGTCTGTGTTTACTCATGATGCTCCAGGATTGTTTAGGGAGTCTTCTGTACATTACAAGCTTTCCAGAGGCTGATGTTGTGATGACGATGTATTGTGCAGCTCTACTTGTGTCTCAGTGTCTTATAGCCAAAGATCGTCTTTTGTAGTTTGGTTAAAAATAAAAGTCAGTGTAAAGAGGAAATGACAGAGGGTTTTCCATCTGTACCGCGAGTGGACTAGCTGAACATTATTGCTCAGTGATGGGTGGGGGTGGTCAGAGGGGGAGCCAAAATAGGATAATATTGATTAATATTACTTTTCCCCGCCCACAGATGCACCGTTTTAGAGGCTAAATGTAGAATTTCTGTGTAGTTGTCAAGTCTGATGCAAAATGCTGCATTCTTGCAAAACGTACCCGTTCGAATTTCTTTACAGTGGTGGTGATGGGAACCAGGCGTCGCCATGACTACAACACAAATATAGACACTTTATTTACCATCCAGAACCACCAGAGAACCTACACGAGTCTTCTGAGTTCATATGGAACGTTGATGATGGAAAAACAGTGGAAAACCTGAAATAATGAGTTTTCTTTGGGGACTATTTTGCCGCACAGCGCCCTGCATGTTGTGTCTCCCTCCACCATGAATGGAGTTTAAGGCCAAAATCTTCCCAAAACTGTCCTAAAACAGCGTCTCAGTCATCAGGCAGTGAATCCAGAACCAGTTCATGTAGGAACTTTCTGTGAGGGAGATTTTAGAGGGGGACGTCTGGTTCCTATCACCACCACTGTGAACAGTCCTGACTCGGTGAGTTTATCTAGAACAGAGCCTTTCACACCAAACCGCCCTGAACGACTCTGTTTACATCTTATCCACTTAATTATGCAGAAAACTGAGAAAGTAGAAAAGGTGAACGATCTGTTCATAAGTGACATCCATCTTATTTTGCATCGTCATAATTCAGCTGATATTTAATAAAAACATTGGTGTTTTTAATCAAACTGGCAGTTCTCTGCAAGGAATAACAAGCCCAGTTGCTAAATGCTAATGATCCTGTTTGACTGATTTCCTCTGCTGGAGATCAATAAAGCCGAACTGTGCCTCGACTCCAAGCAACACCTTGGCTACCTCTTGGCCCCTGGCATGAGGCACGTACAGCGCACCGTCGCGTCTCCTGCCTTCATTCCCTCTCCGGTGTGACAGCAGCTCGCTCGACCAGGTGACTCACTAGCTAGTGAGGTCACGGCTTCTATTTCCGAGCGCCATGGCGACGAGTAGCAGGTGTGCGACTGATGCGCTCAGCCGGCGCTCAGGAGCCGAGGGAGTCTTCAGGAAGCAGGGAGGGTGAAGAAGGAGAAAGGAACAACTCTCTGTAGCCATCTCCGGACCAACAGGACCCTCGCTAAGCTTTGATCGGCGTCCCTGTGATGAAATAATCATTAGCGAAAAGCCGTATCAAAGACCTGCATGTGACGGCCCTGATATACGGTGCCTGAACAGAAGAGCCGGATCTCGTGAGATGAGGTAGAACCTGACTTGAAAGACTTTCACGCTTGAGGTGTCTCAGAACGGCACCAACGTCGCTGTACGAAAATTCCAAAGAACTTAACAAGAAAAGGGAAACCGTTCTCAGGTAAAAGCTGCGCTAAGCATGATTTTTCTGTTCAAATTGAAAAAAGCGGAATTACTGAGCCGGGAAAAAGAAGAAAAAACGAACGCATGAAACGGTTTACAAGTCAGAGACGTCGGGTCTGGAGCTTTTCACGCCACGTCGTACGTCTTTACGTATGAACGCCTCACACACAGACCCAAAAAGAGGGTCCGGCTCGATGTGTAGGCCTCTTTCAATCATCAGATTCATCCGCTTGAGGAAGGGGGCCAAAGCACAAGCCGCACTGCAAAATGTTCGGCACACCGCATGCAGTTATACATTTCCACCAGAGAGGGCTCCAAATCCCCAAATCTGACATAATATAACTTAAACATCTGTGAGCTAGCTTTAAAGCATTTTTAATAGTCCATTTATCATGCTTGAAATAAAACACAGTGCAAAGACGCCTTCAAATGATGTTAAAAATGCATTTGTAAGCTTTTCCTTATGCTACGTGGATAAATTTGGTCGCTTCGTGAAATTATGATAATGTGATTGAATTCCAAAGCTCCCAAACTCTGTCCTTCACAAAAATGAACAATATTGCTTGATCCAAACAAGCTTTCCCACAGAAATATGTAAAAATTACACGATTAGTGAGAAGAAGCTGTCAAACACTGCCGAACTTACGCAGAAGAGCAAATATCAGCGCAGTAAAATTGAAATACGTTTCATTTAAATGACATATACGGCCTGTTTGTCACGAATCAATCAATAAAAAAACCTAAAGATTGAACTATTTTGAATTTATGGGTGGTAAATGAACTTTTCTCATTGTTTACTCTAACAGCTTTGGTTCTAACAGCATCAGAAGACCTACCCCACAGTGTGGAGGCTATACTGAACCTTTATTTCTAATAGTGTACGTCCATCTTGCTGTTGGCCGTAATCTAACTCAGTGGTCACCAACTCTGGCGCTGGAGATCTACGTTTCTGCAGAGTTTAGCTCCAACCACAGTCTTCCACAACTGATGCGCTCCTTCAGACATTCTTGGCTGGCTGGATCAGATGCTTTAATGTTGGATAAAGGGGGTGGAGAGTGTTGGATGAAGGTTGGGACTTATCTCTGCCGGAGTGTCGATCTCCAGGAGGACACATAGAGTCAGTTCAGAGCCACAGAGTTCCTCCACTGTGTCAAAACCTCAGCACCTCTTGTAGGTGAGGCATGGTAAGTCAGTCAGCCTTGAAGAATTGAAGTCCTGCGGTCAATACTGAGTGGACTAGTGGGCAACTAACACATGCATGAATACAGAGGGTCTCCATTCTCTACTGTACACCTGTATAGTGGAGCCGTAAGGTAGGTGGGCTTTATAAAGTGGTCAGCAAGTGTAAGTAGGTGTGTTGAAAGGGTATTAGCTGCCTCCATTAAATACTCATACTCCACGTCTCCAAATTCCAGAGCCCTCAGTATCACTATGGGAACAGACGCGTTCTCTGTAGTGTCATACCTGGCGCCTTCGGTCAGGGCAAACATCTCACTGTTATTTTGGGTTATTTTACTCTCAGTTCCACAAAGAACCCTGAACCAGAGTTCTCAGTGTGTTAGTAGATGTGCTCTGTGCTATCTTCTCCTATATTAACCCTCTATTGCACAGTGTTGCCATATGGCAGCAATTGCTTTATCTCAACTTTACTAAAAAGCAGTAATAAAACATCTGTGTTTTCCTATTTCGTTGTGGGGAAAAGGTCTTTTACTTTGAAGGGACCAACAATTTCTGACATCACATGACTAGGAATTTTTACTATGATGTTATTACCATATATTCCAAATACCAATTGAAAATCTTTAAATAATATCAATAATAAAATATTTCACATTTGAGGTATACTATTTAAAATAGAATATTTCTAATAATAAAATAGTTACAACATTTTTGAATATTGGTTCTTACGTTTTTTGCTAAGTATAAGTTGGATTTGCTCGGTCTTGTTTTGTAATAAAAGGATGTTTTTAGAGAAAGTTTAGATTTTATGGTGCTTTTTAACATTTTTTTTAGATTTTATGGTGCGGTGCTATGATTGTGCATTGGTACCATAGGGCAACAATTTACCAAATACCCCACATCATTTTTTTTTTCACATTTGTTTTCATTGTTTCAGCAGTTTTAAATAACCAAAATACATTAAAACAGTTTTATCATGTTTAAATAATATTTCATGCAATAGAGGGTTAAGATAGGAAATACACCACTTTCTTTTACTTCTAAACCTTGAGTAACGGCTGATACTGATACCAATTTGGTATTTCTTTCTTTAAAAATACTTTAAAAGATGAATTTTTTCAGCATTTTTCCTGCATTTTGTTGTCCATATATTTTGTTTTATGTGCCGATTCACTCTACATGACATTTTCCAACCTCTGTTTATCTCTTATTACTTACACAGGCTGTTTATTCACCATGCCTTTAAGACAGGTATATGTAAATGGACTCTGTTTGGATTGGCTGCCCTGTATTGTGTGTCAAACACTCCTTATAACTTCGGCGTGAGTGGGCGGGGCTAAACTGCTGTCGGCTAAAAGGTGAACGTATGTAAATATGCTGGTTTTACATTCAAAATAGGCCTTTTTACAGTCTAGTTTCCAAATCTGGACTGAATTGACTGAAAGGTGGATGGCATTTTATATCATAGAAGTAAGTAAAAAAATAGGTTTTTATGATATGGGGCCTTTAAAATGAGCACTTTTTATTTGACGCGCTTAAGATAAACACCTTAAAAGCCTACCTGGTATTGGATTGGTGCCAACTGTATCAAAATACGTTCTCATTTTCATATCTTCACTGTCCAAAGAAAAATAGTAAATAGTAACTTTACAGGACAGACTAAAATTACTCTTACCTCAGTGTAAGTCAATGTAAAGAGCTATTTTAGAGCACTTCTATTGGTCACATAATATAAAGCACAGCTGATGTGTTGAAATGATGTGGAAAAACTGAAAATTGACAAAAATGGATGATCAGTAGAATTTATGAAGAATGAAAAAGTCTTACATTTTTTTTAGAGGTGAAAATATTTTCTGTTGTAATAGTGATAAAGTAGTAATAAAAATGAAATAAGAACATGAAAAAATCACAATAATAAACTGTGTGTGAGGTATTTTGCACCTTAATACGCAAAGTAGATGCTGTTTCATAGATTAACCACAGTCAATAAAGCCAAACAAACAAATAAAAACAGTCTATTTCCTGTAAGGGCTGGAAATCCCGAATGGATTATAGACTAAGCAACAGTTCCCGAGGTGTAATCTCACACGGTAGCCAGCAGTGCAGATACTGGAGGGGCCCTATTGCTGCCATTATGCTTTCATGAGCTCGGGCTCTAATAAATCTGGCTGATTTATTCTGTTTTAGGCTCCTACGTGTGGAGATATGAAATGGTGAAAGGTGAGTTGTTGCTCCAGTGCTTATTGGTCTTCTGATGTGGTAAATAATGTTGGGCTGAATTCAAATGCCCCTGCAGGAGCGAGCTGGGCAGCTATCAGGCAGGCGGTGGAGAAGATGGCACTGGGCGGCCTGCATGTGTGTGTGTGTGTGTGTGTGTGGTGGCCACAAAAGGGCTCCTTCAAATAAAGAGCTTAGACAACGTGAGAGCTCCATCTAGGTTGTTCTTTGTGGTACTGCGGATGGATCTCGTGATGCAGTCGTGAACAGCCTCAGTCTACAAAGGGCTTTTCAGCTAAAAACAGAGCTTTTCTGCCAGCAATTTGGATCTTTTCATTCTCTTTTTGTGAGGTTTCGCTGCACTGTTCGAATCCGTCTGTGGAGCAAATTTGCATTTTGGACGGTTTGTTGTTTCAGTTTGGAATTAAGAAGATTATGACCTACATTGGAGTGAACACATTCCTAATTCCTATCCATTTTTCTGGCAGTTTATAAGGGTTTATATATGTATATAGCTGGTTGATGATTTTCTGAAGTGATCAAACCCATTCAGTGGTGTTGGGGTCTGGACTCCAGGGCGGTCAGTCCATCGTCCAGCTTCTTTGTTTGATGTGTCCGTCTCCTTTTCTCAGTGAGGTTCTTCTTGATCAGCTACACGTCCGTTCAGACCCACAGCGCTGAGTGGTCTTCTCACAGTGGAAGGATGGACAGAAACACCTGTGGATGTTTTCAGATCTGAAGCAGCTTGATCTTCTCCTCTCTCTCAGAGACGAAAGCTTTAAGTGCTGTTTATCTAATGGGGGCAGTTTTGGGGTCTAACAGCTCTTCCAGGTGGTTGTTAGGTTAGGTAGGTTGGTAGGTAAGGCTGGTATTTTAAAATTATGTGAACACTGAAAATAACAAAAATGAAAATACAAGGATTTTCTCCGACAGTGAGATTATATATATATAAACACCGTTCAGGCATCAGGCAAGGATTGTAATCCTTGTTTCTACCCTCATTGTCCATTTGATCAGCTTCACTCACTATATAGGTGTATAGGTGTAGTTCTACAGTTATATATGTAATATTACTACATGCAGTCACGGTCTCAGTAAGTCAAGCTGAGAAAGAACAAATCATTGTGAGCACAACTGACAAGTGAGATGTGAAATATTCAGCTTCTGTGAAACTGCAATAAAGTTTAGAGCCACAGATGGACTGAAAATCGGGAACATATTTCACTGCCTCTCTTCCGACATTGCATGTGTGTGAGCGTGTGTGTGTGTGTGTGTGTGTGTGTGCGACTGTGTGTGTGTGTCCAAGCAAAAGCGATATGAAAATGAATGTGGGATTGGGGAGTTAGCTGACCATAATAAGAGATCTGCAGATCTAATAGCCGAAATGTAAAAGGCAGCGAGCTATGAAACGGGATATTTCTCATTCGACGCTCAGGCCAAAATCATTTCGGTGTCCATTTTTCTGAATTAATTCTAGTTAGAGGGGGTGATAACACATTCTGTGAATGCACGCTATGTAGCAGAGGGTTATGAATATTGCGTGCCTTTTTAAGGCTGAACAGACGTGTTTTCTCGACTCAACACATGATGTCTTAAAGCTAAACCATGCAGTGTGACGGATCCAATGCTGTGCATGAATCAGAGGCCCAGTCCCATTTCTCATTTTTACATCTACCCCTTGTTTTCGAGTCTTGCCCCTTGGAGCTGAGCTACAGGGCAGTGGTTGAGATCTTCCCTCTGAAATGAGACCCTCTAATAAAAGAGCATCACTTCATTAACAGCTACTAGCGCCGCTCTGTAGGCGACCCTGCCCGTCTGCAGGGACAGCAGAGGAGGGGAAAGTCCAGCTCCTCACTGCTGGGCTTTAGTTACATTATCACCCACCCCTAATTCTTCAGTGAAGCTGAAGTCAGATATTCTCCAGATTCTTGTTCAGAATTTTCCCGTTCCACCTTAAATGGAGCAGCAGTTCCGATGCCTGAGGAGCCAGAATGTAACTGCTGCAGCTTTTAAGGTGGAACGGGAAATTTAGTGAGCTAGCAAACTAATAGTGATTTTTAAGCTTGTTATGACCATAATACACTGAAACAACACTAAACTAAGATATTATCATGGTTATTTAACTTTCTAATAGAGAAAATTCTCCCATTTGTAGGTCTATTTGGTCTCTTGTGCTCCGTCTCGCCGTGTTTTCTTTTTCTCTCATAACACTCTGTTTGGAGTCTCTGAAAAACCTCAGCTTGTATCCCTAAAACTCCTCCCTAGCCCTCTATCCCAACAAGCCATGCACCATACACCGAGACGAGAGCTCGCAAAACGGAGGGGTAGGGCTGAGTGTTAGGGGCGAGTTGTGAAATGGGGCTGGGCCATTGACTCGAAACACCTCTTTAGTAGAAGCTAATGTTCAGCCGCTCCAGCTTCTGCTGTCAGTGTTTTTCTTTTCACTAAGCGCAAAGCAAACAGGCGCTGTTTGCTTTCCACACGCATGTCTTCATGTCAGGCCTCTATAACGGCTACAGCAGCCCTTGCTCATAATCCCACATCACTCTGCTCTGGAGGAGATTAGTGGAGCAGGTTAGTGTAGATTATAAAAGTCAATCCCAACAAGCTCGCGTTAGCTCGCCGCTGATGACGAGTGATTTCCCTGAGAGCTCTGACTAGGAGCTCTGGTTAAAAACGGCGTGTCTGATAGGCGGGGATGTGTAGTCAAGCAGGCAGGCCTTTGTCGAGAGAAGATGTGCAGCTTCGATGGAAGCTGAAAAGAGAGAGAGAAGCACAGAGAGAGAGAGAGAGAGAGAGGGAGGAAGGCAAGCCACAGCAGTGGAGGCTCATTTCATGCAAGGTTACACACATCATTCAGGCTGTGGCCACAGCACTGGCACTCCCCAGATTACATACGCAACGCGGCCTACGGTTGCGAGCGGGGCTTTTTGGAGGAATGTCTTTAAAGAAGTGTCTGGGGAGAATGTGCGCTGCTTCTAACGCAAGCGCTGGTGAGCTAGTGTCTGTGATTGACGGCCTTTTAGACTTCTGCATTCTTCGTTGTGGAGCTGAGGCTACACAAACGTTTGATAATCGTTATCACAGTATTGGCGTTTGCAGAACTGGCATTGCCGATGATTGCGTTTCTATGCTTTCCCCCTTTTTCTGGACTGAGGATCGAACTCTGGAAATAACCCACCGGACTGCCAGTTAATTGCGGTTGTGTTGTACACAGTATGTTGGTGTTCGTCTACAGGCGGGTCGTATAATGTTCTTGGTAAGCTATAATAAAAAGAGCTGCTCTTGCTCTGCTCTCGTCCAGTGATGTTGCATTAGCAGAAGAGTCACAACCCAAATGTTAACAAGAGCCATTTTGTCTTTCCAAGGAAAATCGAACCACATTAAGAGTCGCGTTTTGTCCGTTTTACCACTTTGGTTGTATATCTGTCTCACTATGTGCTGATGTACTAAAATAGACTGAAAAGCATAATATAAATGAAAACACAGGTTTACTTTGCTCTGCTTTCAGCTTCAGCTCAGCTATTGACGCTTTTCTCGCATCTCCAGCAGGAAACTTTTCCTCAAAAGTAGAACAGCTTCTTGTATTTCTTTATGAGGCTGAAGTCGCTTCTCGCTCACCAGCTTCTTGTATGAATTTTCCCGTTCCACCTTAAATGGTGCTGGCGGTGTCAGAATGTAACTGCTGCTCCGTTTAAGGTGGAACAAGAAAGGTTGAACAAGAAGCTGACTGTTTTGCGACTTTTCAGTGTTTCTCAGTGTCTCGCTGCAGATTAAACGTATCAGGAAACCAGCTGGAGTGACTATAAACACTAATAAGTCCCTTCGTCTCCAAATTATCGACGTTCGTCTTAAATCTCTCTCTTTGCCTTTTCGTTAGCTATTAACTAGGCGAGACTGTTGTCTGTGTTGCTATGGTGACCAGCCGTCTGTGCTGATCTTCAGGGTTAAAGGGTGAATCAGCAGTTCTACATTAACCCCAGTGTTTAAGACCATTTACTGTTAAACTGTGTTGAAGGACCAGCAGAGCTTTATTTTACTGTAAAGGAGGATTATTTTATTATTACCTACTGATCTGATTCAGCCGTGGAGCCACAACAGGGCAGGAAACGAGCCGCATGTTGCCGACCCCTGAAGCGGTGGCTGTGGCTTGGCTCTAGCACCTCTTTCACCCTCCCAATTTGGTAGGATCGTTTGATAAGAGTAGCCCTAGCTAGCGAGCAAATTGGTCACAACTAAATTGGGGAAAAAACCAAATCGTTCAACAACAAACGTGATCCTTTTAGTCAAAACAGTGCCCCCTGATCTTTGCTCACTCTCAGTGTGTTTTAATGTATCGTGAGGCGAAGCTCTATCACAATATGCATCAACGTAACCGCAGAATAAGGCCCAGCTGTTGTGCATGGATTGATGAATCATTGATCGACAGGCTAGTAAATCAGAGCTCATGTTTCAGATTGGCCGTTAATGCTCCGGATTGTTTTGCTGCCTCTCTCGAAAACCTCCCCCCCTGCCAGATTTCCACTTCGGAGCTGCTTGCTGCCAAAGCGTAACGAAATCTGGACGGCGGAGGCTGGAGACCATCTCGCAAATATTGTCATAGAAGCTCTTTCACTGATGCACTGATGCACTGATTGTTTTGCGGCTATCTGGCCTAAATCCCTCCAGCCCACCCTTCTATCCCCCCCAACCGCCACCCATTTGGACCATCAGTTACTCACAGCAGGCGTTTCAAACTGAACCGAAAGCACTTGCCAGCAGCGAGAGGGAGTGGGTGGACAGTTCCAGTTTTTTTTTTTTGTTTGTTTGGTTTTTTTTGTTGTTTTTTGTTTTTTTTTAAAGAAAGTGTCCTCCCACCTCTCGCCTTAACCCTTCAGAAAAAAAAAGAGAGAGAGAAAAAAAACGCAGAGTGCTTTTGATACCGTCTACCACTCGCAGCAAGTGTGAATATTAGCCGTAACAACAGACGGTTAGAATAGCACCCAAAAACACAAGAAAGAGATACAGGCTTCTGCGCTCCAACTGTTTCATTCCTGTCTGTATCCTCAGCTCAGCACAGAAGTAAGAGTTAAGCTCGAAAAAGAAAAGAGGCCCGAAATGATTCATCGCCTATTAAGCAATGGTAGATTTCTGTCAGGCTCTCGAGGTGTCAAGCATGACCTGAAAATGAGGCTTGTTTCTACCTGATCCTTCTTTTTTTGCCCCCGTTTAGAACAAAAAAAGAAAAGGCACCAAACCCCCAGCTGGAGAGATTTGTGACAGAGAAGGAGGGTAAATTGCTTCGGTGAAAGAGCGCGTGATATACGACAGAAAAGCCTGGAGAGGTTCTTTAAGGTGTTGATAAATCTCTGTCCTGTACAGCAGTGAAAAGAGACTCCTTTTAATCTGGGTTAGAGGCTCAAGCGCCTGCGCTCTGACAGCCCATTGGATGTGGACGTGTAGAGTGGCCCACTCCATCCTGTGCTCTGTAGACAATATCGCATCAGATCCGACAGATTTATTTAAGCCGTAAGACTTTCAAAAAAGACGTATGTACACGCTCCGGTCACCGGCCGCTTTAAATAGGACTTTTCATTCTAAGAGAAATAATAAAAGCAGACGTTGGCTGTTGTCGCCGTGAACAAATGCCTCTTCTGCCACCCATGAATGATTACTATGGGCTATAATTTCCAGTAAAAACACTACTCAGAATAAACAGTGGCACTCTATTCAAAGGCTCCTTACATATGGACTCCATAAGGACACGTAAGCTTTGAGTAACATGTTTGAAACTTCGTACTCGAGAGCTTCCATCAGTTGTTTATGACGTAGAGGACTTTGTGTTGATATGAGGGCCCTTTAACTAAAGCGATGCACATTTGCTCCATTTTAAAGACTGTTATGAGTCTGTAAGGCAGAGGCCGAGCTAAGACCACCATGTACCACCTCAGTTTAGTCTATACAGGAAAACAGAGCATGTCTGTATAATTCGGCGGGTAAAGTATAAACACGCTCAGATTGGTTTGATGCAAGTCGGTTCAACTGCAGACAAACTGAAGACTTCGATTTTTATACAGTGGTGGTGATGGGAACCAGGGGTCGCCATGACTGCCACACAAGTATAGACATTTTATTTACCGCCCGGAACCGCCGGAGAACCTGCACGAGTCTTCTGAGATTTTTAGGTAACGTTGATGATGGTGAGATATAAAAAACATACGAATTTTGGGGGAACGTTTTGCCTTAGGACACCTTTCATGTCTCCCTAGACCATGAAAAATGGAAAATTATTTCATTATTCATGGAGGAACTTTCTGGGAGGGAGCTTTTAGAGGTGGTCGTCTGGTTCCTATCACCACCACCGTGAACTGTTCTGACTAGGTAAGCTTGTCTCGAACAGGGCATTTCATGCCAAACCGCCCTGTTTACGTTTTAAACCGTTTAATCAGATATACATTTCGAAAAATTGGTGGAGTTCCCCTTCAACTAGGTAGAAATGCACTGATACCACTCTTTCCATTCCAGTATTGTTACTGATATCTACTGATACTGATACTATATATATATATATATATGTGTGTGTGTGTGTGTGTGTGTGTGTGTGTGTGTATGTATTTGTATAATAATGCATATAAAACATAAAACTGTCTTAGATACTTAAGGAAACTCTTATTTTGTTTTTGACTATATATAATTAGTAAATACAATTAAAAAATGTATCATATGATCTGTATTTAATAAAAAGATCCATATTTAACAAGTGCAGTAAATTTCAAAGATTTTTATATTATTATTATTATTATGATTATTATGATTATTGTCAAAATAGTTAAAAACTCTCAGTGGTCTCATTTGTTCTTCCCATACACTCAAGCTTACATCTACCTCACTAATATCAATGCCTCCCTACTTACAGGTTTAAAATTGCTGCATCATAATGGGTTCTTCTTAGGTTCTTTAGTAAACACGGCGGATCTACGTAGAACCATGAACACTCAAAGAACCGTTTGCGTGCTTAAATGGTTAAACGGTCCTTCAGATTGACAGAATGTGCTTTGTACGGTTCTGTAAAGCACCAACAAAGGGTTCTGCTATTGGTACAAGTGTAACCAAAAAGGTTCTATTTAAACAATGTACAACACACTCTCCAGCAATCAGAAGAACCGGTTTGCCATGTTAGAGAACCAGTTAAGCGTTCACATGCTTCTATGAGAGTTCATGGCTCTATACAGAACCCATTTCTTAACTAAAGAACCCTTGAAGAACCATCCTTTTTAGTGTGGAGATGCATCGTCTTTTCTCCGTATTTGTTTAAGCCCGCTATAAAACATCTCACTGATAGGCTGTAAAAGCCAGAGCCGGTCAGCACTTCTCTCATCTGTGCTCTTCGTCTCTAGTTTGCTGGAGGAAAGTGTGCATTTCTGAATGTCCAGCACTCGGAGCACACCTGAATATTTAATGTAGCAACAGATGGCTCTAGACAGAAAAACGCAAAATCTATTTTATTATTGCCTTCTTTTTTTATTTTACTATGGCATTAATGCTTATCCTCCACCCGTAAGGCCAGGCGGCGCAGCGCATCTCTTTAAGGAGGAACTCACTGCCCCATATGTCCCAGCTGTGGACCACTGCTACAGCCTTCTGCAAGCAGATGAATATGAATTGCATTGCAGTGCAGCTATTACGCTTGCCCTCTCTCTCTCTCTCTCGCTCTGAGTAAATAAACACTCTTCTACACTTATTTCACGCACCCCAAGGCGATCAATAAAATTAGGCAGAGTGGGTTTGCAGAGCAGAGATGGTGGTAGAATCCGGACTGCCTCGGCAGAATTATCCACCTAAAGGAGCGGCGCCGAAGAAAACCTTTAGTTGTGGCGGCCCAGTAATCAAATTGCAGACAAGTGTAACTGGGTTATTTTAGCTAAGGACAGTGTTATTCATTCAGCGGAAGAGCAGCCGTGGAGGAAGGCGAACAAGGACGCGTGGCCGTTTCAGCATTTCTTAGTTTCTCGAGGGTTTTTCCATTTATGGGAGAATTCGAGCGATTTCTGCATTATTTTAACACATAATTGAGTGTTTTATTGTCTCAAAACAGACCAAACGCTTGCTGGACGAAACAAATCTAGTATAAAATCTTAAAAAAGGGATATTGATGGCGGTGAGGTTGGTACAAGGGGGGGTGGGGGGGTACAACATATCATACTCATATGTATTATGAATGCTTATACATCAGCTGATACATACATACAGGTGCATACATGACAGACAATATGTAAAAATGTTGGAATGGTAAAATGTTTAGTTGATTTTCTAAATGAAAATAAGTTCAATCCAACTTAAGTATACCACAGTTTCTGTATAGTTTCTGTTTAGTTTAACATCCTGACTAATAATAATAATAATAATAATAAACAGTAATAAATAATATAAAATTGGCCATATAGGTTTACATTTTTATTCCAATATGCTAAATTCAGCAAATAAACAATGGCTGTGCATTAAAATGTGCGTGAGTGTGTCTCTGTAGCAGGTGGGTTCATTAATTTACACAACAACGTAGAATTTGAGCACTTTTATGAAACTAAGTCTTAATGATGAGCCTACAGTCGACATAAGTTTGGGCGCTGCTTGTTTAGTTGATGGGATAATGAGTTAAAACATTAAACCATTTAAAGCAAATAAACTGTAGTTGTGCATTAAAATGTGCAGATGTTCCCTGTAGAGGATGTTTTGAGTAATGCAGTCATGACGAACCTACAGTGGGCAAAGTTTTAGGAGCTCTTGGCCGAATTGCCTGTTTAGTTGAAGCGTAAATTAGCGGACGTCTGCACATTTTACTGCTCAGTTTCTGTTAATTTAACACACTATAAATAAATAAAATGCAAAGCTTATTACTATTATTATTACAATTTCTATTTTTTTGTGTTTTATTTTGCCAGTCAGTTAAACTAAGCGAATAAACAGCCATTATGCATTAAAACTGTGGAGGATGCGTTCAGTTATTTAATAATAGAAAATCAATAACAACATGGAATTGAATGATTTCGTAAAAAAATGAGTAACTGTGGCAAAAGTTTGGGCGCTGCTGGTCAAATGCCTTGGCACAATGCACCCTTTCTGTTTATTTGAGTTTAACACACTGGAAAAAAGATAAATTTGCGCATTTTATATTTACGTTTTTTAAAAAATATGTTCAGCTAAGCAAATAAACAGCAGTTGTGCGTTTAAATGTGCAGATTTTCTCTGTAGAGGATGGGAGGATGTGTAGAGGATGTCTGTCTGCTGCGCTGTGAGTCAATATTTAATGGAACATGTGCTTTCGTTACCTTTCGCAAGGTTGGGTTCATCCCGGCGGTTCACCAGGACCTTCTTTATCCGGAACACCCGCCGTACATACTGTGTGGGGTTTGTTAGCCTGGAACGGAGCCGTTCTCCGAAGCTCATTCAGCGAGCAATCTCCCTTTTCGCTGGGTCATTATCTCACGCGCAGTGTATGGACATTCATCATCAAAACCACATTATGCAGAAAGTGCTGCGGCGGCGTTTTTTGCAAAACACCCTCTGTGATTACCACCATCAATGAAGCTCAGCTTGCGGAGCTGCCCTCCCTTTTCTCGTCGCTGCGTTGTAGGAGTGCAGTCCAAAAAAGTGTCTCGCAAAGATCAGGTTAAATCTGCTCAACACCTATGATATTTATTATTATAAGTGTGTGGTAAGAGTAAAATTACTCAGCCTATTTCTATACATCTCTATTTGTCTCGTAAAATTGGCTGATCGTTTCGCTTGTTTTCTTGAAATAATGTGTGAAGCACACACAGTAAAATGCCTTGCAGAGCATCCAGTAATAGATAGACCACATTTAAACAGTCCAGTGCTCGGAATTCTCATGGAGGTGTAAACAGACAGATTCAGTGTTTTGGTGTGAAACGGTTCAGACGTCTTTACAGTGGTGGTGATGGGAACCAGGCGTCGCCATGACTACCACACAGATATAGGCGCTTTATTTACTATCCAGAACCACCAGAGAACCCACACGAGTCTTCTGAGTTTATGTGGAATGTTGATGATGGAAAAATAGTGGAAAACCTGAAATAATACGTTTTCTTTGGGGACTATTTCGCCCTAAGTAGAATTGTAAATTATGTTTTAGGCCAAAACAAAATTTCTCACAAAATTATCAAAAAGTATGTTGGAGGCGACAGCTGGGATAGGCTCCAGCACCCCCCCCTCCCCCGCCCCCCCCGCCCGTGACCCTGAGGGAGAAGCGGCTTACAAAATGTGTGTGTGTGTGTGTGTGTGTGTGTGTGTGTGTGTTGGAGGCATCAGGCAGTGAATTCATAGCCGTTTATGTAGTAACTCTCTGTGAGGAGCTTTTAGAGGTGGACGTCTGGTTCCTATCACCACCACTGTCAACAGTTCTGACTCGGTAAGTTTATCTAGAACGTTCTGAACGGGGTTTTATTTTACGCCTTCACTGACTTTTCAGAATCTCTGTATAACAGTTGAGTTCCCTTTGAGATGACTTGTCTTTTTTTGCCATACAAGGTTTAGAAATGTGGCAATAGAGGTGATTTGGGTCTTGTTCTGACACATTAATCCATATTAATAAACAAACATATTAATAAAAATGACGTATCAAGATGTGTATCATAGAAATGCGCCAAAGTGTTCAGAAGAGTGGCCTCAGAAGAGAAAAACAGTGTAAATAAATAGTGAAAATGTGTATTGTTAAAATAAGTATCATGATATATTCTCGCCATATTGACCACCCCTACTGTGGTGCTTATATGCTTATTCCTATACCTCCCTCATCCTCCTCTCTGCTCTCTCGCTCAGTCCTGGGCCTCGGCTTTGACAGACCGGCCTTTTCAAAGCAACACTGCACATAATTCAGCCGCTCTTTAGCTGTAGCGCCGAGAGCCCTGCATGGCTCTGGCCTGAAAGGATGAAGAAGAAGAAGGAAGAAAAGCCTGGGTGAATCACTTAGACAGAGCGGCCGCTATTTTTCAAGTCAGCGTCTGAGCAAAGATCAAGCCTATCCATTCCCATCGAGCCGCTACAAGAAAGACAGGGGCCATAGACAGGTGCCTGCTCGGACTTTAATGGCCACTCCGCCATTCATCACGGATGGAGGCGCTATTAAAAATAAAGGGGTCAAACTGGGTTGTCGGGAGAGTCGCCAGAAAAGAACCACTTTCAGTTCCCTGAAGAACTTTTCAGTGGATATTTGAATGGTTCTGTATGAAATTCAGGGGTGGATGAAGTGATTCCGGGGCGGCTGGGCGAAAGACGGGAATGGGCTCCTCTAGATACTTTAAATTAGAGGCTCTTGATGCTCGAGTGCCACAACTGTCTAAACATATGAATGCAAAATATAATATCTTGACATGTGAAATGATCTTTAATCAAGTTGATATAATATATATATATATATATATTATTTCTCATGTTGAGGTCGTTTTAAGAATATTATAACTATTATACTATTTAACTGATTTTTTGGCCTTTTTTTTTTTTTGATAAATTAGTCACCAGCCCAAAATGTGGGTAGTCTGTCAGTAATTAGCGCCTCTTTTAGTAAACCTGGGTCATTTTACGTAACTTTGCTTTTTAACTTTTAAATTTTAAAAGTTTAAGTACTTTTAAATTTTAAAAACTGAAAAAAATATCAAAAAATGAGTTTTTTTTACAACCTGCAGTAAGTAAAAGTTAAATTATGTAAGATATATGATCACTTCATCATGATGTGATCATGTTTCTTTTAAGAAATAATAGTTGAAACAAGCCAAATTATCTGCCAGTATATTGAGATCATTTGGCGCCGAGTGACATCGCGGTGATGAGTTAGAGAGATTACTTTCTACAGAAAGTAATTAGTAATGAAATCCCATTACATTTTGAGAGAAGTAATGAGTAACTTGTAATTGATGACTTTTTCTGAGTAATTAGCCGAACATGGGATCTATCTAATGTACCATTAATGCTTTAAACACTGCTGAGCTTGTGGGGCTACAGTGAAATATCTGAAAGGAATTGCTGCAATTAATAACGGCGGTTTTTTAATCTGTACATATTTCGCAGTACATTACTTAACCTTAACACGTACAGTAGATCTAATCTGTATTCTCATGAAGCCCTTTTCTCAGAGGGGCTCTAGACGGCTGCCTTCTTTTGCCTAGTGAGAACATCAGCGGTCAGTTAAAAGGTTCTTGAGGGAACCAAAAGTGGAAACTTTATCTTTAAAACGAAGTATTTTCCGAATCTCATAACAAAACTGCCGCAGGTCTGCCAAACGAACTTTCCTACCAAATCGGTGTGGGTGAGACTGCATGACATCGTTGGAAGGCCATTAATTAACCTTCTCTTATGTTAATTGGGACGTTGCGATTGTGTTCATTAAAATAGAAGTCGCTAAATTAGTCACCTGCGCAAAGTGTGGTCAGTCTGTCAGTAGTTAGTGCCTCTTTAAGGGGCTTCATGACGAACATTATCAATCATATAACCTACAGAATTTCCATCGTGATGCCCCACAGAAATCATTTTGAAAGCTAGGAGGACATATTTACCATCAACACCCCACCCCAATTTGCACCAGTGGACTTCAGAGGAGGAACGGTGCTATTCCTGGACATGAGATGTAACATTTTGGGCGTTTGTGTTTGGACCTTCTGACTGTGTTTGATCACTGCAGCTGCTCTGGGCTGCTGGCTTTGTTGTGACAGCGTCCCAGACCGAGGCCAGGGCGGAACAAAGGACAGCGCCGGCCGCAGCTGAGCAACCTCGGAGGATAAACACAAGGCGCGGTTTTGTGCACCTGCGTGCCGTTTTTAAGGGATCGTCCCGAGTGTGCGGAGGGCTTGGCAGAGCTGAGCTGTCTCGGGAAGCGCGATGGTGATAGAAAAACGTACCGTGAAAAGTAAGCGGCACTTTGTAGGCAGCCGGAGTGATCGTGAAGACGTTAGCAGCATTATCTGTAACTGCCCCGACTGCTCCTCTGGGATACCCGCTGGCTTTCAGTGCATAGACCATTGGGTCTTTCCCATACATTGAGGAAAATACTCTGTGCTTGATCCCCACTGATAAAATATATCACGTCCTGTGGTGTAACTAACGGCAATGCTGGTGGGGCCTGTAGAGCCAGAGGGGCCTAACATCTCAATGGGACCCCTTATGCAACTTATTAATGTACTGAGACATAGCAACAGTAGGTGAACAAGCAAAGTACATACATTGTGAGTTGTTTTTAATAATTGAAGGCCATTTTTTATGCCATTGAAGTTGTTTTTATACTGGGGCCATTAAGATTCTGGTTACACCACTGATGGTCACCACCAAAAATGAAGCAACTGGTAGACAGATAGGTTTTATTTATGTGGTAGTTTGTCCACATTTTAAGGTGTAAATTGGGTGTTTTAACATTACATTTCACGATCTACACCAGCTGATTACTGGCATTCTTGAATATATAGTTTCACAAGGAAAAAGAAAACGTTAATATGCAAATGAGACCGTGTCTAAGTATACGTGCATGTGTATATATTTACAAACAAAAATCTTGCCTTTGAATAATGTTTGAATAATTTTTTTATTTAAATTGGAACTAAAATGTTTATTTCACTCCAGAGAGAGGATTTTACAGACCATATTATTGAAATGGTATTGTTTTATAAGTAAGTAGGTAAACAAATAAAAACACCATGCACTGTTATTGTGAAACAGCTAATTTTTTCGTACGAACTGTATCATAAATCCAGCATCATGTTTGTAAATCCTTCTATTACATCTTTCTGTAATGCTGGTGAGAAACGAATAAAATTTCACGAATGCATATATTCAAAACTTTTAATGTAAGTTAATGTAAAGATGTTTTATTCCAAGCATTTTTGGAGCCTCGGTCTGTTCATCTTGAAATTTTGACAGAATATGGAGGACACCTGCCATAAAATAAGGCAGAAAAATATCAACAAAAATGGGGATGCAGGTTTACGCTTGTTTCCTGTAGAATCTTATTAGAATATATCGCTGGTGTTGGAAGAAAACCTCGTATCTCCATTTTGGCGTTTTTCAGCTTTTAATATAAATTGAAAAAGCCTGTTGGTCTTTACATTGTGTGTAGATTTCGTGATGAATGGACCAAAAGAAATGGGCCAAAATTGCTTGGAAAGACGTCTGGTTCCATTGACTTCCATTAAAAGTAAAGTAGGTTTTTTCCTTCTCCTGTAAAGTCACCATTTTGGAGATATGAGGTTTTCTTCCGACAGCAGCAATATATATATATATATATATGGTAGGCTTTGTTTTACAGGGCTTTGTTTTACAGGCTGGCAATGTAGAAAATGTTTTTCTTTTAATATTTATTCAACAACAAATGAAATAGAATCAATTTTTAAGATTTTATTAATCTAATATTACCTTACAAATGGCAGTAACTGTGTTGTTTTTGCCATATTCTCGGCAGCCATTACTTTACTTTGCCGTTACCAGTGCCATTCACCGTCGATAATCCTGCGACACCTGCTCAGTTTTCCAACTTTTGGAACCTGTTTTGCTGTTGGTGAATTCCGACTCTCCTTGTATCCAACTCTGCCTCTGAAGAGCTGCGACAGAGCTCATCACTGGAGGCATGGGCCTCAATCTCACACTAGGGGACGTTGGAAAAAGTGGGTACGAGGATAGATGGCTACGCATTTCCATAGATTGGACACTGGCTTGATTACTGCTTTCATGTCCCCCAGTGAAGACCCTCATTTGGTTTACATTCTGAGCTTTCCCACAAGCTTCCTATCAGCCATGCCTTGTCTACATAACCGTTTCGCTGATTTCAGCCATTGACCCAAGCAGCAATTGCGACAGCTGCGGCGAATGCGTCCATTTTAATCTACCGTAATCACTTCTCGGTAGCGCTTGAAAAAAAAAGGGGACAAAATTGAGTCTATGAGTCTAATTTCTCCGGCAGTTACGTTCTGAAGAGCCTCCATGTCAGCAAGCCTTTAAAGAATGGGATTGGATTTCATACGAGTCGGGATTTTCCGTGTCATTATGTGTACGGCACTTCCAATGCTCAGTGTAATCCTCTTACTTTAGACTGTAGCACAGTGCGCACCAATCTGATTAGATTAGATTCTTATGAATGGAGGAAAACCCTCGTCTTTGTCATTCCTAAAGGCACCGACAGTGATAGCAGGGATTTTTTTAAACACTAACCAACAGATGCGGTTCATTTGACAAAAACAGCGAAACGATGGGTAAAGAATCTTTATGTACCAGCAAGAATGTGCAGTATGCAGGCTATATGCTCTCTAACTTTGGTTTAGATGCTCTTTGTTTTAGTTCCACTAAGATGTGAACTACGTGAAGCCTTTTTCTTGTGTAATTTTCCTCGTTTAATCCATCTGCATCTTTTACTTTCCAGCTTCTCAATCTCAATCAATCAATACCCAATTGATCTGATTGGAGAAATTCTGTCCACTTGATTGAGGTCTTCCAAGTTCTCATTTTTAATCAAGTTCCTAATGGATGCATCCCTCTATCCCGCTCTCAGGAGCCGTGTTTACATGCATTTACGTGTATATGTTAATAATAGTCTACTATTAATAGTCTACGGCTAGTAGCTCAATCGGAATGGAGTACGTTCTTGTATATCAGAGGGGTACACCTTATTAATCTAGTTCGATTGAGACCAATACAGTGTCTATCTGATTGATCGAGGTGTGTAATCCTGTAAATAATCCGTTAAATAGAAAAACGTGGAAACGTCTGTATCCGATTACATTCCCTATCGGAAAGTTTAGGTCCGTTCTGCGTCTTCGTCACGTCACAGTCAGAGTTTATACCGTTCAAGACGACGGAGCAGAAACTGGTCTGCAGAGGAGACGAAGTTCATGCTCTGATCTTTAAAAGACGGCGGTGGGACGGACGTCCAGCTTATGCGTCTCAGAGCACGACGTCTTCCTCTCGGCCTTCTTTAATGAGGACGTGTGAGGGACGTTTTCCTGAGTCTGACGTCATTTTAAAGCAGTTAAAAACACAATCACTGCTCACTGCTGCTCATCTCACTCTGACTGGACTCAAGTGATGCTGGTTGTCATGGTAACGTCTACACTAAGCAGTTCTCTACGCATGCAATTTTGGTTCTGATTACTTGTAGTGAGCATAGAAACAGAGATTTTCATCAGGTTGTTGAGTAGAATGAGATACAAACACCTCTAGTCTTAATCTGTAGTCAGTCAGATTGGAGAAAATCTTTGCATGTAAACACAGCGTTATGGTTCTTGACTGGGATGCACAGTTGTATGCAAAGTTTGGTCGAATTATATGTTTTATTGATATGTTGTGAAAATAAGTGAGCACGTCCTGCACACTTCAGTGCACACTTACAGTTTGCTTGCTGAATTTAACATGATGACACGTGGCCTGTGCATAAGCCATGGCGCACACTATAGTTCTTCCAGTTTGTTAAAGTCAGTAAATGCATAGAAATAATGGACTAACATTAGCAGAACAATCACCATATTTAACTTTCATCTCTTATTTTCACTTATTAAAAGTAACAAAACATGTCATTTGACTGTTTGTTGAGGTACAAGCAATATAAAGGTACCCTCAAAGGTATAGCAGTGGTTTTAAGGTCCAGCTGTTGCCTTAAATATGTTTTCCCACAGAAAAGGTAGATATTTTTACCATTCAATAACCTGATGTTATAAAAAATATGTTAGTGCAATGGATTATGATACAGTTATGTTCGCTAACTAAAGGTTAGACATGCGCTTGATTAGGTGTTTATTAGGGGAGCCAAAAGTGGGTCTTCTATGGAAACGGGACTCACAACACTACTAAATATGGCAAGTAACAGTTAAATCAGGTGGCTTTGAGAACCCAAGGTCCTCCATGGACCTTTTTTCTGGCTCCTTTATTTTTTGACAGGGTTGTTTGTTGACTAATCTTCGTCACGACAAATGACCAGTCTGGGAATGAGTCAACCTGCCTTTCCTCAGCCTAATGATCATCATTACATTGTAAAGCAAGGATCAGACTGAACGCTCTCTAATGACAGCTGTTATGTGGTGGAGCGTTCCTCACCGCTAGAGTCCTTTGATTAGTAAATCTGTGGTGAATTGAGGATATCGATCACAGCTTATGGCACTTTCAACAATCGAGGCTGTAAACTTTCGGTTTGTGTGAGGTACAAGACGATGCCCCAGTCCCGTCACAGCGTGCCAGGATATTGCCCGGTTGTTGTCTGAGGAAAATGAATAGAGGATTGATTTTGAACCTTTCCTGAAGCCATTTGGTTTTATGAACTTCACTTACTCCCCAGTGCGCGTGTAGATATGATTGTCTGTGGTCGATTGAGCCGCATATTTGCTCTCTGTGCAGTTTCAATCTGCTGTAATATCGTCATCAATTCAAGGCGGCTCGTTTTTCACACCTCACACAACTGATGCGTGTGTGGTTCTTGGGCGTGGTTTTTTTAAAAGGGGGCGTGGTTAGATCTACAGAAACAGTGCATTCATCTAAAAAAATGACCACTCCAAACACACCTCGACTGTCTTTTAACCTGAAGAACTGTAGGCCACATGTTAATACTGGTACGTATTGTGCAGATTAATATAGACCACTTGTTAACACCAGTATGTATTGTGCATACAAGTATAGTCCACAATAACACCAGTATGTATTGTGCATGTAAGCATAGGCCACAATAACACCAGTATGTATTGTGCATGTAAGCATAGGCCACAATAACACCAGTATGTATTGTGCATACAAGTATAGTCCACAATAACACCAGTATGTATTGTGCATACAAGTATAGTCCACAATAACACCAGTATGTATTGTGCATGTAAGCATAGGCCACTTGTTAACACCAGTATGTATTGTGCATGTAAGCATAGGCCACTTGTTAACACCAGTATGTATTGTGCATGTAAGCATAGGCCACTTGTTAACACCAGTATGTATTGTGCATGTAAGCATAGGCCACTTGTTAACACCAGTATGTATTGTGCATGTAAGCATAGGCCACTTGTTAACACCAGTATGTATTGTGCATGTAAGCATAGGCTACATGTTAACACCAGTATGTATTGTGCATGTAAGCATAGGCTACATGTTAACACCAGTATGTATTGTGCATGTAAGCATAGGCTACATGTTAACACCAGTATGTATTGTGCATACAAGTATAGTCCACAATAACACCAGTATGTATTGTGCATGTAAGCATAGGCCACTTGTTAACACCAGTATGTATTGTGCATGTAAGCATAGGCTACATGTTAACACCAGTATGTATTGTGCATACAAGTATAGGCCACAATAACACCAGTATGTATTGTGCATGTAAGCATAGGCCACAATAACACCAGTATGTATTGTGCATGTAAGCATAGGCCACTTGTTAACACCAGTATGTATTGTGCATGTAAGCATAGGCCACAATAACACCAGTATGTATTGTGCATGTAAGCATAGGCCACAATAACACCAGTATGTATTGTGCATGTAAGCATAGGCCACAATAACACCAGTATGTATTGTGCATACAAGTATAGTCCACAATAACACCAGTATGTATTGTGCATGTAAGCATAGGCCACAATAACACCAGTATGTATTGTGCATGTAAGCATAGGCCACTTGTTAACACCAGTATGTATTGTGCATGTAAGCATAGGCTACATGTTAACACCAGTATGTATTGTGCATACAAGTATAGGCCACAATAACACCAGTATGTATTGTGCATGTAAGCATAGGCCACAATAACACCAGTATGTATTGTGCATGTAAGCATAGGCCACAATAACACCAGTATGTATTGTGCATGTAAGCATAGGCCACAATAACACCAGTATGTATTGTGCATGTAAGCATAGGCCACAATAACACCAGTATGTATTGTGCATACAAGCATAGGCCACAATAACACCAGTATGTATTGTGCATGTAAGCATAGGCCACAATAACACCAGTATGTATTGTGCATACAAGTATAGTCCACAATAACACCAGTATGTATTGTGCATACAAGCATAGGCCACAATAACACCAGTATGTATTGTGCATGTAAGCATAGGCCACAATAACACCAGTATGTATTGTGCATACAAGTATAGTCCACAATAACACCAGTATGTATTGTGCATACAAGTATAGTCCATGGTATGTGTCTTGCATAATCTGATTGATTACACACTACAAGTACACTACAAAATGGCACTACATTAAACTTTTAATGGTCTTAACGACAGATCATTAGTCAGTAAATTAGCCATTATTAGACAAATACCTGCGGTAAGTCAGTGTGGGAGAGATTTTCCCTTTGATTTCTTTTAATGTTTACTTTTTGTGTGTAAATTGATCCACTCAGCACTGACGGCTTCAAACAGCTGAAAAACACTGCCAGGCTAGTTTGTGTTTTATATGAGACCAGATACTCTCTATAGGGTTTAAACCTGGACTCTGACCAGCCCGAAACCATCAGTAAACACCATTAGGCTCATTTTTTGCACAGGACACATATTCATACAAGTGCGTGCCTTGCATGCAGGCACAGGCCCTCATGGTTAAACCAATGTGTAGCTTGCACTGAGACGTATTTTGCATGCACGTGATCTTGCGGTGATGCATTTTGGGTATCTGAGTTCTTTACCAAACAGGCCAGGAAATGGCAAGAACACTAGCTTGCAGTAGTGAATTCATTCTATCCGATCATTTGTATTACCTTAGTGACAAACACAAACCTATAAGATTTCAGTCGAGTTCCCCTTTTGCCAGGCCGATGATTGAAGAGCTTTCATACCTCACACTCGCGCTGTGAAGACTGATCAGGCAAGACGGAAACATCTATTAAAGCGCCCTGGGTGGCGCCAAGACTGAGGGTGCAAAAAAAATATATATATATATATATAAAAAAAATAAAATAAATAGAAAAAAAAAAAAGTTAAATGATCGCCAAGCTCGGGTCTATATTTTACTCCCTCAAATGCCATTCCAGTGTGCCACACTATAACCGAATGAAAAGTCTCCGACTGGAGGGCAGCCTCCACCACCGGCATTGATAATGTTTCTCTGACTTATGTTCCAGAGCTGCGGCGGCGCAAATGATTTATACAGCGCTGAAAGCTGCGCCGGCTCAATCGAATGGGTTTTTATTGTGAGGTAAATAGGTTGGCTGCAGAGAGGTCGTCAGAGGTGCCCGTACACCCACCTAGTGTAGGTCAAGGCTAGCGCGCTTCGTCCTAATGAATGCTGGAAGACCCAGATGATGCCTTCAGCCTTCAGGCTGGAGGGCCACAATCACCGCACCTCTCTCAGCAGAGCTTTTAAGGCGTCTCGGCTTCAGTCGCCCTCGTCCGCGATGCTCCCAGCTCTCCCTTCGCCTTTCTTAATGAAGATTAATTGCTGAGGCGGGATGGCGGGGGGTGGTGGTGGTGGCGGGGGGCGTTTGGTGTTCTCTGAGCTTTCACAACTTCGCTTTTGTCTAGTGAGGCGGAGACATTTGGCCGTCTCCCTCTGACCTACGGTTGTAATTCCCAATTAGCGATGGAAGCATGGCTGTTTAATTGTTGTTTATTTTGTTTCTTTGTTTGCTTTCTGATGTATTTATGGACTATTACCAAACACTGTGTTGGATACCTGCTAAAAAAACTGTATGATCTGCTTCCCCTCAGTATTTCAGCCAGTTTTTTTTTATTTATTATTATTTAATTTTTTATTTTTTTTTATGCCTCGTTCTAAGAACCAGTCTATTTATACACCACGGCTCTAAAGATGCATGAAAGATGAAATCCAGGCTTTTTCAAATCACGATAAGACATTTCTGAAGATCAAATGCTTTTGATTTATTAATTATGAACGATAAAGCCATGTTGTGGAATCGCAAAGACAAAAAAAAAGAAGAAACAAGACAGCAATTAGCACGAAACGAATGACTGTTCAGCTCAGTATTCATTTGCTATGACATCCTGTGTCGATACAGCGGCGCATAATTCCTCCACTAATTCTGGGTCTTAGCTACTAATTACCCCCCAAAAAGCCCCGATCTGTTGTGGAAACTGTGGATCAATCTAGCATGTTATGTCCATGACCCCCTCGCCCTACCCCTACACCCCCTCCCCCCCTCCCCCCCAGCCCTGTCCGCCCCCCCCTTCCTCTGTGGCTTTTCAGACGGCTTGCACATTTTTACCTTCATTTTCTTTTCTCTTCTTTTTCCCCCCCCCCCCTTTTCTCTTGGGGAGGGGAGGAGGGAGGGGCGGAGGCTAAATAATTAACATCCTGTTTAAAAGCCAACGTGAGTTGATTTGCATGTGTTGCTATGTGTCTTAGCTGTGCTGTCAACCTCAATTAATGCTCCCAACTCACCACTGATAAACCATTGTTCTTTGATTTTAAAGTAAAACAGTTAAAGTTTTAGGAATTAGCCAAGTTATTATTATTATTATTATTATCATTATTATTAAAAAACAAACAAAAACATGTGTGATTTTGTTCTGCCGACTGCGACGCCTATTACACCTACTGCCAGAACTGTTATAAGCTCTTTTTTTGCTTTTTTTTTATTTTTTATTTTTTGCTTTCTCTCTGAAGAATCTTGTATCAAGCCTAGTTTTCATGAACCCTTTATTCTGTCTCTAGAATTTGGAATGATCGGAGAGCATACTGTAAAAAGCCAACGGCCAAGATCAGTTCATGACACAAAGGGCCAACAGGAGCGAGATGAGTCTGCTAAATTTATGGCACAAACTGGTAATACAATAGTTATGTTTCTTTCCTTTATTATGTTAACTAAACTTAATTTCATCTAAGTCACTTTGCATGCTCTCTCTCTCTTAGACTGCACCTTTTAAGTGAAAGATGCTTTTGTCACATTGATCCCCCCTCCCTCCCCCCCTTCCCCCCCTTCGTTATGACCTCAGAAAAATCAAAGCCCAGCCGAGACGACGGTCTCGGTGCTTTCTTTCATGGTAACGAAGCCCATTTCCTTTCACTAGAAGGTGTAGGTCAATTCCAGTCCGCATGATGGTCGTAAAGTGAAATGTCTAATTTTTTTTTTCCCCCCTTAACGACAACGATAACAGTAGTGTGCCAAGATATATTCACACATATCCAGTAAATACCAACGTTTGATTTCTTTTCAATGACTTTTTCTCAGGTGTTTTCCCTCCATTCTTTCTTTTTTTTTTTGCATGCGCAGTGTTTGATATGTAGGCCTATCCTGGGGGAGGGGAAGGTTCATATCTGTTTCTCTTGTTTGTTTGTTCGTTTGTTTGTTTTTTTTCCCTCCTTTATTGTCATCTTTATCACGTGTCAGATGAGTACGTTCGCGCCTACTCATTTAAGTTGCAAATCGCTTTGCAAACTAAACCCTAACCGTGTTTTTTTTTCCCTCTCTCTCTCTCTCTCTCTCTCTCTCTCTCTCTCTCATCCTAATCCACCTTGGCCCTTTTTTTTTTTTTTTTTAATTCGCTTTTACAACATTACGCTTTGAGTTTGACCATTTCCAGACCGTCCGAGTTGTTGTTCCACCTCATTAAAAAAAAAAAAAAAAAAAGGATAAATTGATCCACTTTTCAACCCAATCAATGATCGGCCCGGTAACGCTTGAAAATGTAACGTTTACACGTCACGGGATGAATAAACCCTCACCAATATCGGTCTACACTTCACCTCTGAATGTATGTTCAGCGCTGAAATTTTGAAAAAAAAAACCCGCAAAAATTTTTTTTTTTTTTTTTTTTAATTACGTCCCCAAAATTTTCACCACCAGAATGTAGCAAGTATGTTTGGTCAGCAATAAAAAAGCAGGATAAGTTTAATAAAAACTTTTAAATCATTGGTCCAATTTTGTTCAGTGTCACCTGGCAATTAAATTGATCGATAATATCCTTATTTGGGGAACAAAAGCTAATTATATAGTGTATATAGTGTATATGTTCATCTGTGACTGGATTTAGTGGAATTCCAAATGCCGTTTGCATTCGCTATGGCCATGCGGTTGCTTATTGGGAATTACAGCAAATAAAATTGCAAATATTTATGATATATGATTATAAATATATATATTTTAAATGTTACAGTCTTTTCTTTGTCTGATACGTGTTAATATATCAGCTAAGAAAACAACCCGGTTCAAGCTTCTTCTTTCTATTTTCAGTAGCGTAGTTCTCGCTTTGGTATCGGTGACGCTCCATCGATCCTTTAGCGGCTGATCGGCTTCACTTTGAAGGACATTAGATGTGAAATGGGCCCTCTTTCCGTAGCGTATCCTGATCGTCTTCACTCAGAGTGAAGCGACCGCGAGGACTAAATTGCTGTGATCTGCTGAGCACCAAGGAGACTTTCTTCTGGTCAGTCTTGGGTCAATAGTAATTTATTCCAAGCACCTCTGAACTCCAGGCCTTCCAGGTCACGCAAGAGCCTAGGCTTTGCAGCGGAACTGTAGCCAGTTGCGAACTAACACTCATCACAGGTCATTCTCTAACTTTTAGAAGCCATGCATGCATCCTACATGTTTATCATGTTTTAAGCTTTATTTATTTCTAGCATTAGTTCTGTCGAACTTTCTTTCTGATTTCTTTTCTTCTTCTTCTTCTTCTTCTTCTTCTTCTTCTTTCAGTTGGTTTCATCAAGTTGTCTGCATGCCTTACTTTTTACAGACTGAGATGAAGTTTAGCCCCCAGCCCCCCTTAAATCTGAACTTAAGCACCAGCTCTGCTCTGGTATCTGAAGTTACATGGTGGCCACGCCTTTGACACCTGTGATCTTGCATGGAATGGAAAGCGATTCTCGTCAGCGCTGTGGCAAAAACACGTGTCTGGAAAACGGCATCCGTGCAGGAGAATGAGGAAACAGCCCCGGACGGACTTTTATAGCGTTTTATTACCGGTTTTCCCATTTCCCAGTAAATTAAAGCCGCCATCGATGTTACAAGGTCCCGCTTTCAGATGGACTGGCTAGATTTCGGCCACCTCACCAACCAAAAGAACCTTCCAGATTCGGTCACGCAGTAGATTCATTCATGCAAGATCACAAGAACTGGGGAAATCATACCCCCACCCCCCACCCCCCCGCCGACGTGTGGCCTCTCCTGTAACTTTGCTAGGCCCCACCTGCTCCTACTGGCCCCACCCCACCCCCCCGGGCTGTCATGTGACCTTGTTGCTGCTTTTAACTGGTGTCACCCTTCTCCTACACAGGTGACCCAGGTGCTGAGGAGTGGTCCCAGTGGAGCTCTTGCTCAGTTACATGCGGTCAAGGGTCGCAGGTGCGAACAAGAACATGTGTCTCACCTTACGGAACACACTGCAGCGGCCCTTTAAGAGAATCAAGGGTTTGCAATAACACTGCCCCCTGTCCAGGTAGTGTTAGCCGCAGATGCACGAACTGTCACTTCTTGTCTTATTTATATGCATATATATATATATATATACATATATATACATATATATATATATACATACACACACATACATTCATCTATCTATCTATCTATATATCTATATCTATATATATATATTTCATCTCTTATGCTAGGAAATGTTTTTGTTGTCTTTCTTGCCTTAAATTCTGTTGTCATGTGATATTATTATCATTATTATTATTATTATTATTATTATTATTATTATTTCTTACAGTTGCTGCCATTCTTTGTTCTAGACATTTTTCTTCCAGCTAGATCATTTCTGCTGTTTGTCATGTGCCACATTTTGTGTTATTTCATCTCTTTTCTCAGTCAACATGAGGCCATTCACATCGCTTTCATCTGCCACTCCTTTAACCAAACTGATGTGGGAATGTATGAAGTTGCAATTTGTCAGTAGATAACAGGATCATGACTCCGTCACAGTGCATTCCACGTGCAACACCAGTGAGAAATGACACACTTCTGCCTTCTAGTTTTGGCCCTTGAGGAGCTGAAACTACAAAGGCACGCGCGACCGAAAAGTCAGGCCTCCTCTTTTTAAAATATGATCTCGGAATTTGTTTCTCCAGCTAATTGGATCGTCACTGTCTGTGAGGAGAAAGCAGTGCTGTATTTACAGGCGATGCAGGGCAGCTCCTGAACCCTCAAGCAGCCAAGAGTTGCATTTGTTTTGCTGTTCAGTTATTATTAATGAACCTATTAATAAAGACGTCAACACATAGCTCACTATTCATTCGATTTGCATTCTGCATCGACAGGTGCGAGTTTCCGATTTACCTTCTGATTTCAAACAAAAGTGTAAAAGACGGATTTATTGACACATTCCAGGAAGCGGGATTAAAACACATCCCAAAGAGAGAACCTTCCCAACCCAAAGAGAACCTTCTGTGGAATAATAAAACACTTCTGAAATGCCATTTCTTAGAACAGGTCAGGAGAAGATCCTACCACCTGCCTTTTTATTAAAATTCCTCCACAAAGTGCCGCCTGACGTTTTTGCCCCTCGCTTGCTTTGCATCGGAATGACCCACAATGAAGCGTCGGAATGGCTCGTGCCATCAGGGTCCGAATTTTCCTCTTGGCCTTTGAAGGACGGGTACAAAATGATCTTCAGGAACAGTGTGGTTTTAAAAGTTCAGCGCAGATCAGCTTTGCGGTTTACAGTAGTGTACTGTAACTGGGCCGACTCAAGCAAGTCGAAATGGCAGTAGTCTTTTTGCCCCCGCAGCGCTTAATGCAATGAAACTATGACTGTGCCTCTTGGTGCCACTGTAAATATAGACCAAGAGCAGGAACATATTGAGCTGCTCAAATAAAACCATCCCTTTTCCCTCTGGTGCTGCTTAGTGTAATGGAGCCAGCCTAGATCTTTTGGCTTTTTTATTGTGGGAGGCAGTAATGTGCCATTATTTCATGAAGAATCTCGGGCCTGATCAGTATATTGACTTTTATCGAGGTCTCACATGAGAGTTATGTCAATAAAGAAGCGATGACTAATAATGTTTTTAATTGTACTGTGTTTGGGTAACACTTTACTTGGACCCTGCTACATAGCATTACATAATAAAGCACTAAGCCACTTGAAGCCGTGCATTACAGTGATGTTACCTCTGCCTCTGTGATTAAAATCACTGTAACGCACAGCCCCAAGTGACTTATTGCTTTTATGAACGCCATCCAACACAAAATACGGCAAAATACCTACTTTTTCAGTAAACAATTTTTGTTATTATTAAAAATAATCAACATAAACAAGTATTCCGCCAAGAAATGTAGTTTCTTTAGGATATGATATCACTGCCAAGCCACCATGGACGCTGAATGAGGAGAGCGTTTGGTCGCCCATCACTACATATTGCGGTCATCTCATTAAATATTTTACATTTTTGTTGTGTGACAGTGAACATGTGATATCATGGCACTGTTTAACGCTAAACCTTTGCTTTATAAGTACTTGTTTGTCACCAAATCGCCACCACGAGTCTTATTTAGCCCCAATCCAGCGGTGCCCTCTTCTCACACTGGGGCTGAGTCTCAAACGGCTCCCTGCTCCCTACATAGTGCACTATGTAGGAGTTTAAATACTGGATCCTGCAGCCCAGCAGAGCAAAACACAGCTAAGAAACTCAAACCCACCCACACTCGATACATGACGCACTGTTTGGCTGTAGAGGCTAGAACTTCTACACTTTCATAGCTAGAACACTATTCAGGGAGTACAGAGCCGTTTGGGGTTCAGTCTGGGTTTAATGCCACCTCTGAATCATGAACATTAGAGGTGTGTGAGACATTCAGGTGATGTTCTTTAGACTTCTATACTGCAGTTTTACAGTAAATCACACTGTAAGCGCTTTAATTCAAGCCTGTGATATTAATGATGGAGCTGTTTAGGCTCAGTTTAAACACAGAAGGGGCTCTTACTTCATTAGTGCACTCGATACTGCATTTTATATACATTATATTACGGCCAATCTCAGCCAATCAGATTTCAGGACTGGAAACATGTCAAGGCAGGTGTCTTATGCTGTCATGGTAGACAGTAATAGAACAGTGTTACCAGTGTTGTTAACTGTCATGACAGATGACGTTACGTTTGATGTGACAGCTTATGCCACATGCAAATTTTTGGTTATTTTAAAATCAATTATGGGCAATGGTGACATGACACCGTTATATTACTGGGCATAATCTGTTATGACAGTTATCGACAGCATTTGCCGTCTCCCATGACGTTTGTGTAGCAGGGTTCAGCCTAAAGTGTTATATTTGTATTTGTATTAAAATTAATTTACAGAGATGACTAACCTGACAGCTGGCGCCTGCATGAGCAAACCAGGCTGAACTAATTCTGAACACAAAACATATTTGTGGCAAAATCATGGGTTCCCAACTTGTGCGACCGTCTTAGCGAGACAGCAAGTGTGTGCGCTGGCGATGCCACAGCCATCCGTGTCTAGGACTGCGTAATTGGCCTTGTTCTCTCTCGATGGCCTTCCTCCCATCACTCAGCGCGGTTCGAGCCTGGTGTTATCGGATATCCGAATTCTGAATAAAATCAGTATTGGTCATGAAATGTTCGTGTCAGTCCCGCCCTAGAAGAGTTTTGTAAAGTAATGCACCAGAATGAACAGTAGAAATTGTTGAAAGGTTAAATTTATCATCGGGAGTGAGTTTATTCACCGGCGATGCCCCAGCCATTTGGGGCCGGAGTCGAGGAGCGCATACTTAGCCTTGCTTTGTCTGGGCTGGTAGGACGGCTCTCCCTCTCGCACCATCACTCAGACCAAAGTTAGCCAACGTGGGCGTCTATTAAATATGTGACCATGTTAAATATGTGACCATCAATATCATCTGATTTCTAGCCTGATATTATCGGATATCTGAGTTTTTTAACTCTTTAAAATCGACACTGTTATTGGTCATAAAATGTTCTTATCAGTTGAGCCCTAAAAGAGTCTTATAACGTCTATGGAGCAGAACCCGCAGTAGAAATTCTGAATGGGTGCTAAGCTCTGGCCTTACTGTCGGGATATTGAGTTTGATCCCCGGTGATGCCGCAGCAATCCATGGTTGGGAGTCAGAGACCGCTTAAATAGGAGTCTCACCGATCTGAGTACTGGTTCTGTCGTCAGGTGATGCGACAGTCACCCATGACCAGGATTTAAAGCCAGCTTTATTGGCCCCTTTCTCTCTCTCTCTCTCTCTCTCTGGATGGGTAGGGTGGCCATCCTTCTCCTCCCATCACTTAGCTTGAGGCTGTTAACTCCTATTAACTCCATAAAATGTTCTTGTTCCTCAAGCTCTAGAAGAGTCTCACAAAGTCATGTAGTACAGTCAGTAGTAGCCATCCTGAACAAGGTTCTCGAGAGGCGCAACCGTCTGAGTTCTGGCTCTGTCGCCGGGAGATAACGAGTTTGATCGCTGGCGATGCCACTGCCAACCGTGGCCGGAATAATCGGCCTCGCTCAATCTGGGTGGACAGGATGGTCTTTCCTCTCCTGCCATCTTTCACAGGCGTCTGTTTAATATTAGACCATGTTAAGTTGTATAAACCGTCATTATCAAATATCTGAATGTTTAACTCTTGAAAATCGGCATTGTTACGAAATTGGTCACAAACTGTTCCTATCAGTCGAGCCCTGGGAGAGTCTTAGGAAGTAATGTATTAACAGTAGAACCTGAATGGGTGGCGTACTCATCCCGGTTGTCGGGAGATGGAGTTTGATCCCCAGTGATGCCACAGCCATCCGTGGTTGGGAGTCAAAGACCACATAACTGTCCTTGCTCTCTCTGGGTGGGTATGGTAGCCCCCATTTAATTTCTTAGAAAACTGCCAATTATTGTAATTCAGTTTTTCTCACACACAGTATTTTACTTCAGTAAACATAAAAATGAAGCAGTGTTAAAACAAATAATCCAAAATACTAACTTTACAGAAGAAGGAATAAACAGACTTAAATTTATACAGAAGTTAATGGAGTAAGATATTTTTCTCAGTCGTTTTGGAGCATTTCTATTGGTCCATTTGACATGAAATATTAACACATCATGATGGGTTAAAAATGACCAAGATTTAGATTTGAGACTATGTATGGTTTATTTACATGCATTTAACCTTAAAACAAACAACAAAAGATGCAACTGACCATTAAATTCGCAGATTATGTTTCTCAGTATAAAGCATTTGGTGTCTTTTTACTACTTCACCATTCCAAGCAGTATTAGTCATATTGTTATTGGTCATAAAAATAAAGATCTGACCCTAGAAGAGTCTTTTAAAGTAGTGTAGAAGAATTACAGTAGAGCTTCTGGACGGTAGCCAGGTCAACACCGTATGTCACTGAATCTCGGCCCTTTTAAAAGGTGGGAAATGATGACATTCCGCTGGAAATTGACTAAACTTACCTCAGCTTTTCACCTTCTGGAGGAAAGCGGTTTGAAAGTGCACGCCGTCCACTGTCCGGGAGGTGAGGGCAGTGGGCCGACTGGAGTGATTAGTGTTTTTCGAAAATATGCCTCTGCCTCAGAAGGAACGGCTCAGGGTCTCGTTCTAATCTCGCATTCCTCGGCATAAGGCAGAGGTTCAGAAACTCTCCCGTTCGTATCTGGCTGCGGACGAGGAAGCGGCTGATGAAAAGCTCTGGAGGCTCCTTGATCCCGTGCGTCCCCCGTGTAGGTGCCCGGTCCTGCCTTTATGTGGCGAGTGCGCAGGGAGTTTGCTTTTAATTAAAAAGTGTTTGAGCAGGACTCGAGCTTTCATTATGCAATTAGAGCGCGAGCGAGAGAGGGAGACGGTGGGCTTTGATAGTTGGAAGTGAAGTGGGGGTGGGGGGGACAGTGGCCTTGACTCTGATGACCAGATTAAGTTCCACTCACAGAGAGTGAGCGCACACCTGGGAGTCCGATAAGCGCGCTCAGAGATGCCTCTGATACCTGGGCAGAATATCAGCACCAGCTGTCAGTCAACGTCTTCAGTAGACGCTGTGCTGTAAGTGGGAGATGGTGAGAGAGGCGCTGTTACACAAAAAATAATAATTAAAAATATTACAATTGAAAATGTATGAACACCCCCCCCCCCCCCCCCCCCCCCCCACACACACCCTTTACATTACATAAACACTTTATGACCAGTGGACGAATAGAAATGGTCCTTTGCATAAAATATCATCACAATTAATAATAGTTTCTTTCCTTCTTCTGTAAAGTTACTGCAAAGGTTTTATTTGCCACCTATGAATATACATAATAGTAGTTAAAATAAATAATGCTTTAATGTGAATATACATTAACGTAAGTAAGTGTTATAGAAGTTAAAGGTTAATTTATTATGATACAGCACTGTGTGAAAGTTTTAGGTATCTAAGCAAATTTTTTAACGTTTTACCTCAGCAGTGAGTTTATCGCAGTATACATTAGAATAAAGTCATATTCATAATTCATATATATATATATGTGTGTGTGTGTGTGTGTGTGTGTGTGTGTAATCATAATCATTATTAATTAATATTCTATATAGTTTTGTTTATAGTTTTGTTTATTCAAATATTAACACTTTTCTCAGCAAATAAACACAAACTACACAAATAAATTGATTTTGAAAATGTGTCTTGGGTGCCTAAGACTTTCGCACAGCACTGTACTTAAGTGGTTGAGATGTAAACAGAGTCGTTCAGGGCGGTTTGGTGTGAAACGCTCTGTTCTGGAGAAACTTACCAAGTCAGAGCTGTTCACAGTGGTGGTGATAGGAACCAGACGTCCCCCTCTAAAAGCTCCTCACAGACTTTAATTAACATTAAATGGTTATGAATTCACTGCCTGATGACAGTTTTGAGGAGATTTTCACCCTAAGCTCCATTCATGGTGAAGGGATACTTAATATGCAGGGCGCTGTGAGGCAGAATAGTCCCCAAAGAAAAGTTCTTATTTCAGATTTTCCACTATTTTTCCATCATCAACGCTCCATATAAGCTCAGAAGACTCGTGTAGGTTCTCTGGTGGTTCTGGATGGTAAATAAAGTGTCTATATCTGTGTTGTAGTCATGGCGACGCCTGGTTCCCATCACCACCACTGTAAAGACGTCTGAACCATTTCACACCAAACCCTCTGAATCTGTCTGTTTAATTGTGGAAAATCCTTCCACTTGATGGCTCTTTAGATTAAACAGCTGTAATACAATTATGTTTTTTCCAGCTGCTCCCATGACGAATTCATCAAATACGTATGCATGACCTGCACTGCTTGTGTTTGATTAGTTAAAAGCCTTTCAAGCATTTAAGCCTGATGATTAAAATGTCTTGAAAATTCGGAAAACTTGCATTCAATCAGGTGAGTCTAGACCTTGTAGCCGTGCGTGTGTTCAGAAAAAAATAGACTCTAAAACATAAAAAAAAAAGATTTATTCACAATTGAAAGTAGAAACACTGACATGTTATTAAATAATAAACTGCAATTGTCTGTTTTGTCATTAAAAATGAGAAAGCAAAGCTGTTTGACCACTGAGATATGGTCACTTTTTTAAAACTATGAGGCATTCTGGACTTTACCTTCATTGGACGTTTGTTTTTGATGCTATACATTATTATGCAACCATCACTGCATTATGCAAATATCTTAGGTTAAACCCTGTAGAGTATTAACAACATATTAGAATCATTTCATTGTATATATGAACTTAAAACAGTCTATTGTTTATTATTGAAAATAATATTGAATGTCGAATGGTAGTACATTCATACATTCATATAAACCAATCAGGCAGAACATTCTGACCACCCCCTTGTTTCTCCACTCACTGTCCACTTTATCAGCTCCACTTACTGTATAGCTGCACTCTGTAGTTCTACAGTTACAGACTGTAGTCCATCTGTTTCTCTGATACTCTGATACCCTGTTCTTCAGTGGTCAGGACCCCCATGGACCCTCACAGAGCAGGTACTGTTTGGGTGGTGGGTCATTCTCAGCACTGCAGTAACGCTCCTACCTTGTCGGTCCACCTTGTAGATGTAAAGTCAGAGACGACAGCTCATCTGCTGCTGCACAGTTTGTGTTGGTCATCCTCTAGTCCTTCATCAGTGGTCACAGGACACTGCCCACAGGACGCTGTTGGCTGGATGTTTTTGGTTCTCAGTCCAGCAGCGACACTGAGGTGTTTAAAAACTCCAGCAGCACTGCTGTGTCTGATCCACTCAGACCAGCACAACACACACTAACACACCACCACCACGTCAGTGTCACTGCAGTGCTGAGAATGATCCACCACCCAAATACCACCTGCTCTGTGAGGGTCCATGGGGGTCCTGACCACTGAAGAACAGGGTAACAGAGTATCAGAGAAACAGATGGACTACAGTCTGTAACTGTAGAACTACAGAGTGCAGCTATACAGTAAGTGGAGCTGATGAGATGAAACTAGGAGGTGGTCAGAATGATATGCCTGATCGGTGCATATATCTCAGCACATATATACACTTTTCTGCAGTAAATTTGAGACGTATCAACGTATCAAATCTAGTCAGTGGACTAGTCAGCCTCAGAGACTTGCTGAGTCGCAGAACTTTCCTCACATCCTCAGTGAAATCACTTTCTGTAGTTTCTACTAGAAAGTACTAATTTAAATTTTCTTAATAAAGCCTCAGCAGATTGCCTGTGAAAAAGAGAGGGATCATTTGAAATTCCCAAATCAGCTGAAAAGTGAAAAAAGTAGCCTACAAAGATGACTGAAATAACTTTTGAACTTCTTAGTCTTTTGCAATTACAACTGATGAAAGCTGCAGTCGCTCTAACTGCTTTTATGTGCCTTTCACTGATTCTTAGTAAGCATTTTTTAAACTCCAATCCATGTGTGTGTGAGTGGATGTACAGAAGTCAGACTCTTTCATTCACTTCATTTCCAGTCAAAACAGCCGCAGAGTTAGAGGAGATATTCCGCCTGCATAAGGAAAGAGAAAGTCAACCACCTGGAAGAGCTGGTAGACCCCAAAACTGCCCCCCATCAGATAAACAGCACTTAAAGCTTCCATCTCTGAGAGAGAGGAGAACATCAAGCTGCTCCAGATCTGAAAACATCCACAGGTGTTCCTGTCCATCCTTCCACTGTGAGAAGACCACTCAGCGCTGGGGGTCTGAAAGGACGTGTAGCTGATCAAGAAAACGCTCACTGAGAAAAGGAGATGGACACATCAAACAAAGAAGCTGGACGATGGACTGACCACCCCAGAGTCCAGACCTCAGCACCACTGAATGAGTTTGGTTACTTCAGAAAATCATCAACCAGCTGTTCAGACTGAGCTTTGGAGGCGTGTCTGCAGGTTCTTTGAGGAGCTGAAAGTGAGTCTCCTGAAAAGGATGGAGCTGGAATGAAGAGAGAGAGTGACTCACTGACCCTCCCACAGCTGTTGAGGCTACATTTTCTGTTTAATGTTTTATTCTTTTTCCTGGTGCTGAAAAATGAGTAACTTGGACTTTTGGCTGTTTTGACTGGAAATGAAATGATGAAAGGGGGTCTCTGACTTTTGTTGTGTGTGTGTATGAAAGTGTATTTATGAGTGTGTGTTAGTGTGTATGGCATTTGTGCATGTGTAAAGTATATTAATATGTGTATGTAGGTGTGTGAGCGGGTGTTGGGTGTGGGGGGACCATGTGTGGGTGATGTGGGTTCATGAGTGGGTGTGGGGTGTGTGAGCGGGTTTAGGAGTGCATGAGTGGTTGTAGTAGGTTAATGAGTGGGTGTGGTGGGTTAATGAGTGGGTGTGGGATGTGTGAGCAGGTGTAGGAGTGCATGAGTGGTTGTGGTGGGTTCATGAGTGGTTGTGGTAGGTTCATGAGTGGGTGTGGTGGGTTCATGAGTGCTTGTGGTGGGTTCATGAGTGCTTGTGGTGGGTTCATGAGTGGGTGTGAGCAGGTGTAGGAGTGTGTTAGTGGGTGTGGTGGGTTCATGAGTGCTTGTGGTGGGTTCATGAGTGGGTGTGAGCAGGTGTAGGAGTGTGTGAGTGGGTGTGGTGGGTTCATGAGTGGTTGTGATAGGTTCATGAGTGCTTGTGGTGGGTTCATGAGTGGGTGTGGTGGGTTCATGAGTGGGCGTGAGCAGGTGTAGGAGTGTGTGAGTGGGTGTGGTGGGTTCATGAGTGGGCGTGAGAGGGTGTGGAGGTGCGGGAGAGGCTGTGCGGTGTTCTACCAGAGTGTCCTAACCTCTTTCCTCTGTTGGCAGTGCACGGTGTGTGGGAGGAGTGGTCTCCTTGGAGTTTGTGCTCCTTTACCTGTGGCCGCGGTCACCGCACCCGCACCCGGGTGTGTACCCCTCCACAACACGGCGGCAGAGCCTGCGACGGCCCAGAGACGCAGAGCAAACTCTGCAACATTGCCCTCTGTCCAGGTCAGTCCTACGAACGGCTGTTTCACCACTATACGTGTCATTATATAATAGCAGTTCTTTCATTTGTTCACTTTTTATTGGGTTAAAAAGATTTTGCCACCCCCTCTTTGCCAACTCACATGCAGGTGAGGCTAATTGTTAATGCTTAGTGTCTAGTGTTGTGCTGTGATCTTCTCTGTTAATACTCTGTTTGGAAAGCTGCAAGCTTGAAAATGTGAATTTCTACATGGACGTCGCACTCAAGTACATTTTCTGATGCCACATGAACGCAATACACCAAGCCAACAGGCAATTCTCCGAGTAAATAGTAAATAATTATAACACACATTCCACACACATGAGCAAACATCAGCGCTTCTGCTCGGCCTCCTCTGTCTTTCAGGGAGCAGTGTCTTCAACCAAGATATGAAGTATTAAAATCAGATTGAATTTTTCAGATTTTCACACATTTTTCCAGCCTTTGCATTCAATCTTTCTGTTTGCGGATTTGGCTTTTGGCACCATTTAAACGTGGGTCTTCGAAGAAGGCGATCCCTTGAAGTGTCTGTTGGTCAGCTTTTTTGGAGTGACCGCTCGTCTGATCTTAGCCACAATCACTTCGCAAAGCATGAAAAATACCATGGCACACAATCCGCAAAAATTCTTGTGATAATGGGCAATGATCTTTTTCAGATTTTTTATTTGCAAAATTTTGCTTGTCGATTTTATTATTTTGGCACATAATTAAATCCAAAACCATCCTAAAACAGCAGAAACTGGAAAAGGAAGACGGCAGAGCTTTTGGATGACCTCATCGACCTGCAAAGTCAGGAAAAATGGTCTTCCAGTCAGTGCCGTTATTTGCTTGCGGATGATCATCAGCAGCCACGTATAATAATAGTACGTGTATCTGCTGAGATGGACCAAAGCCTGCTGGACCTACCGTGTTCACATTCTGTTGGTTGGTCACTCTCGTTTTTTCTGTCTTTCCCAGATGTTTGAGTGCAGCTTCCTTTTGTAAAACTGGAATTCACAGGTTACGCACTGATGAGGACCTTCCCAGCACACTCTTCCCTCCTTCCTGATACATTCCTTCATATTCTGCCCCGCCTGCCGTCCACCGTCTGACCTCCTGGTGGACCGCTCTCCTCCAAATCCAATCCCACCACACTCCCCCGAGCTCCTCGGCCTCTCTCGCCCGTCCGCTAAATCTAGTCAATTTCGCTCTAAATTGAAGACCACTGTGCTCGTTCTGGGCGCGGTGGAAGCTGCCGTCCTCCGAGAATGATTTGGCGGAATTAGGCCCGACAAGTGCGCCCCTCCACGTTTGATCTATCCTCCAGCCCTCCTAAACCCCGTAAAGAATCAAAGCTCATCTCCCATCGAGGTGCCACTCGGGAATCGGCAACAGCATTACATCCAGCCGCCTCTGGCTTCGACATTACAGGATCAATTACCGAAGGCTTTATTGGGCAGGACGGAGGTGCGCGGGCGCAGGCGGCAAGTTTTAACAGCACGCCCGCTTTAAAGAGCAGAGCCAGCGTTATGGAGTCTGGGCTGAAGTGAAAATCACTTAGCCGCAATTGGCCATGAATGGTAAGCAGATTAGCGATGATGAGTTTCCTCGCACTGCAAATGTTTGGCTTCGCCGGGGTAACTGACAGATTGCGCTCCGTCCGATCGCAGACTGCTTTGTTTGTCTCCTTAAAAGCCTCGGCCCATTCAGCGGGAAAAAAAGAGAAAAAGAGCCAGGCAATTAGCAGCTCTTTCTCTCCACAGCGCCCCTTTTTCTCTGGAGCGCCGGCTCATCCAGTGCGTGTTTCTGTTGCCAAACACCGGTTAGAATATTTTTGCGTCCAGGCCCTTGCGAGTTGACCCACAGCGTTTGCCATCGATGAAGAGCAGCCGCGGATGAAACGGTCATCAGCGCCATGTGGAGTCTGAGAGGAAGAGAGGCACGTGGACTGCGTCTGCGCTTCCCCTCATTTCAGGCCTTGTACTTCACGCTAGCGCTTTGAAAAGCTATTTGAAAACTAGAGGAGAGACTCTTAATTGACCTCACCATGGTCCACCCACAGAAGCATGTGGATTGATTCTACCAACTGTTATCAAAAATACTGCCTTTATAGAGACTTTGAGTGGCGCACGTTATCAATAAAAGATGCTGTGCAGGTGAGAAAAGGGACAAACTATGTAAATGTCGCATCAAAGGTACAACAGTGACTCTAAAGTCAACTAGATTATGACACAATTATGTTCCCCTTACTAAAGGTATGGAAGTACTGAACCCTATGGTCCCACCCCAGTGACAGTTTGGTACCTTTTTCTGAGAGTGAATGGCTTCTGTTTTGGGATCTACAGATTTCTGACTTTGTCAGAGGCCGTTAAACGGCGAGGTGCCCAAAATGGCCATTAAAACTTAAAACCACACAAACTATTCTTTTTCAGCGTCAGGAAAAAAAGCAGAAAATATACAAAAAACCGACTAAATTCAGTGTCAGGATTTTCACCCTTTCCCTTCATTCCAGCTTCCGTTCTTCTCAGAGACCTCAAAGAATCTGCAGACACACCCCCAAAGCTCAGAGAAGCTGGCTGATGATTTTCTGAGCTAATCAAACCCATTCAGGGCTGGACTCTGGGGCGGTCAGTCCATCGTTCAGCTTCTTTGTTCCGTGTGTCCGTCTCCTTTTCTCAGTGAGGTTCTTCTTGATCAGCTACACGTCCTTTCAGACCCACAGCGCTGAGTGGTCTTCTCACAGTGGAAGGACGGACAGAAACACCTGTGGATGTTTCCAGATCTGAAGCAGCTTGATCTTCTCCTCTCTCTCAGAGATCAAAGCTTTCAGTGCTGTTTATCTGATGGGGGCAGTTTTGGGGTCTACCAGGTCTTCCAGGTGGTTGTTAGGAGGCACGTTTTCTCTGTAGCGTTTAATAATTTTCTGAACGTCTTCTAAACTTTTGTCCCATATTTTCGTTTGACTTTTTCCTTCCTTATGCAAGTGGACTCTAAGCTAACACATCCTCTACAGAGACCACACTAACATATTGTGATATATAGCATTTTATATTGTAGATTTTTCCCAATATGTTTGACTCAGTTTGCAAATAATTGTCATATTTAGGTTTGTGTAGAGAATGTTTTATCTTAATGAATGAAGGGAGGCCTTGGGCGTCTGTGCGGTACCGTATACAACTGTTTACTACTGTAGACTCCGAGATCAGAAACTCTCCTGTTTCTAAACTCAGCAGCTGGTAACACACATTTCGACGATCCACTGACTCTCTGTTGTTCCCTCTCTTCCCCTTTCCCTTCGACCGCCGTCATCGCGCTGCAGTGGACGGTCAGTGGCAGGAGTGGAGTGCGTGGAGTGACTGCTCGGTGACCTGCGCTAACGGGACGCAACAGAGGAAGCGGCAGTGCTCGGCCGCTGCTCACGGAGGCTCGGAGTGCCGTGGTCACTGGGCCGAGAGCCGCGAGTGCCATAACCCCGAGTGCACAGGTAAAGATACGCGCCCAGTATCAGCTGACCCTCCTTTAGTGAAGAAAATGGTTGTATATAGAACCATGAACACCCAAAGGGGTGGGTGGTTCCAAGTAGAACCTTTTGGCAAAGGGTTCTATACAGCACCCAGTGTTCTTCTGTTGTTGTAATGTCAAGTTTGTCACAATAGAAGAACCCGTCTGGGTGCTGTATCAAACTATCTGTAGCACGTTTATGTACATTTTCCATCAATCTGAAAGCAAAAGGTTCTCTGAGTGTTTATGGTTCTATATTGAACTATTTCCTTTGCTAAAGAACCCTTGAAGAACCTTTGTTTTTAAGAGTTTCTACAGCTGAAAACACATTTTGGACATCTTGGACCTTGCACTGAAATCTTTTAACTTTGAGTGACCATAAACCTGAATTATGATTAATTATAATAGTAATAATAATTCATTATTATATTATTAAATATTGTATTATATGAAAATGAATGACTGACCATTCCAAAACAACCAGAACTCTATCAAATGTTTCAGTAGTGACAGTTTTAGCTCATTTAAAGTCAGTCAGTTCATGACCAGCAAACACAGCCGGGAACAGCTGTTCACACAGAAAATCATCATATTTTACATTAAATCACTAAAAAGTGCTGAACTGCAGAAAATATGACGATTCTTAATGATCCATACTGACGTTAGACTTTGGGACACATTGACAAACAGTGGGATCTGACTGCTCACCATGTGGCCATGAGGGACAGGGATGCAGCCACACTTCCTGCACTAAATACAGGGGTGTGGCTAAAATAAGACTCCGCCCACAGACTAAAACTCTGTGTCTTGGTAGTGACATGAGAACATGAGACGGCATTTTAAATTACATTTTTTTGGAGGTTTTGAACACTGTGTCCACTCACTGTCCACCCTACTAGACACTCCTACCTTGTCGGTCCACCTTGTAGATGTGAAGTCAGAGACGACAGCTCATCTGCTGCTGCACAGTTTGTGTTGGTCATCCTCTAGTCCTTCATCAGTCTCATGTCTCATGTCTCCAGTCTCGTCATTCTCAGTCCAGCAGCGACACTGAGGTGTTTAAAATCTCCAGCAGCACTGCTGTCTGATCCACTCAGACCAGCACAACACACACAAACACACCACCACCACGTCAGTGTCACTACAGTGCTGAGAATGACCCACCACCCCAATTGGACCTGCTCTGTGAGGGTCCATGGGGGTCCTGACCACTGAAGAAAACAGAGAAACAGATGGACTACAGTCTGTAGCTGTAGCACTACAGAGTGAAACTATATGGTCAGTGCAGCTGATAAGATGGACAGTGAGTGTAGAAACCAGGATCGGTGTAAGGAAGGGAAACTGTCTTCATGATAACAACAGATTTTGTGCCGAGACCAATTCACACCAAAGGCTTTCTGAAACATTTCCTATCTGATGGAACAGAAAACGCCTCAATTCAATCAACGTTTCAAACCACACCGCCTCCTCTAGACGCACCTCGCGTCCGTCAAAAGGAACCCCATCCCACCCTCGTTCGCTTTTTCACGCAAGTCTATTTTTTGCTGTGTGTGACTGAGGTGTGAACGCCGCAGAGAATCAGTTACGCCACACACTCCCACTTTCCATAGTGTTGTGCTATGTTTAGCTCTGATTAGCGTTCTCTCTCGTCTGACACTCTGCATGCAATTCACGGAAGCCGTGCTAATTAGCTGATGAGTTGAATCAGTTGTTTTTAATGAGGCAGAATGCTGAAGGCTGCGGCGCTCTGGCCTGCCAGCTCTGAAGTCTGACACGCATGCACTGTGCTAACACTGCACTGTCATCATGACAACTAGGCCTTTTACCCGTTACATCAGCAAGGGTCGCAAAAACACATCTGCTGTTTATGCTTATCACATTTTAACCCACTGCGAAAGTAATTAAAGCTGCACTATGTAAGATTTGGGCATTTGTGGAATTGTGGAATTGCCCCTTCCCCAAGCAGATGAATCTGACTGAATGCCGTTTCAAAGAGCGTCTAATCTTGGTGAAGGATGTGAGAATAATCTACTGTTGTCATCACATCTTCATCAGCATGGTGCTGATTTTGACATCATTTGAGGCCTGGACATCGAGCCGGACCCTCTTTTTGAGTTTCTGCTTGTGACGTTAATACGTAAAGATGTGGGAAAGCTGCAAAGTCCGATGGGTCCGAAAAGGCTCCGAGGTTTAAATGGCTATTTTAGTAACGACACTCAATTTTAAGTAAAGAATCTTACGTAGTGCAGCTTTAAATGGGAATAAATGCTGCTATTCTCGCCTAAAGTGACTACAGAGCAAAGCAGATGTCGAGCCGGACCTTCTCTTTAAGTCTGTGCGTGTGACGGTAAGGCGTAAAAATGTACGACGTGGTGTGAAAAACTCTTGCGAAATCTGATCTGATGCCTCTAACTTTTAAAAGACTATTTCTGTGACCATACATTTAGTTTTATTAAAAGAAATCTTAAATAGTGCAGCTGTAACACAAAAAAAGTGCTGCTATTCTCACCGAAACTCCCAAAACAGAAGCGTTCTAGTCTGGATGGAGGTTGCTTCAGATGTTTTCCATTGCACGAAACAGCAGAACCTTTGTCACCAGGAAGCTGGAACATTGCTGTGAAAGTGCCAGCGTGGTACCAACGAGACCAAATGGAGCTTGAGGTGTGAAGCTTGCAGCTGAGGCTCTAACAATTTACGAAATTCTTTCACATGAAGATGAAGCCCTCGATCACTACTACGTGAACAATGCGTGTGCCAGGATGTAATCTAGGATGGTATAGTGATGTATTGATTGCTGATTTAAGAATTATTACTCTGTGAAAGGTTTGCTAAGGTGACATAAGCTGCAAATTAGTGCATTTGTCCTCCACTGAATGACGTCATGCGCTACCCCGGGCACAAGGAGGAGGCTGGAGGCAGGAGAAATGTTTGCAGAAGCCATTCCTTTAATTCGCCCCAAACTCACACGAACTAAACACAGCACAACCAAAGATACGCTGGCCACTTTGCAGAAGCTTAAGCTAGACTTTTCAGTCCTTTTCAAAGTGAGCTTTTCAGCTCTGTCCTCAGAACAGCTGCTGCTGCTCGTCCCTCTCTCGCTCGGTTCCCTCTTTTTAAAAGGTGCTCACGCTGCCTTTCATGTGAGCCCCCGAGCCGAGAGGGAAAGAGAGCTCGCCACTCCGCCTCCTCGACACCGCCCCTGCCTCACAGCCCGTCCACCTGGGTCCAACCTGAGGCGTAGTCAAGCAGCCTCGCTATGGAAGAAGGGCCAGGCCTGGCCGTCGTCCTCCTCCTGCCGTCACTCGCGTCCCTCGGTGGAGCTCTGGCCTTGCGCTCTGTGCCCCACCCGCTTGAGATCATTCGAGTTCTGAACAACGAGCTGGACCTTTTTTTGAGCTTAGTATATAAAGATGTACAGTGTGGTGTAAAAGCACACTTGCTTTACTGTAAATGTAGATTTTTTTGACAGTCTGCGTACTGAACAGCGACGTATATCATGAAGAAAAGTAGTGGACGATGCAGGAGCAGAGATCAAGGTGTTCAGCCGCAGTGAGCCCACAAGGGCATTACAGTTCATTATACACGACTACAGAGAGAAACAGAGGGGATGAAGCACTGTAGATAAAGGGAAAAGTCATTAAACTATTATTACTTATGTATAGCATTTATCGGCTGTTAATGGAAGATATGTCTGAAGGCTTTTCTCTCTGGAGTGTCTGGCGTCTTGATATCCGAGGTAATAGCTTGTTATTTTTACGGGAAAAGTCACATGATCAGCGGTCTCGCAAGCCAGACTTCAGACTTTGTCCTTAAAGGTGATTTAGAGCAATTTACATTGACAGGAGCAGGCCATTTCACATACAGATCATCGTAATTTTCGCAAGCAAAGATATCCGGCTTTAATGGAAACCACCCATCTTTCTACATCTCTCCATGAGTAAAGCATCACGATGTAAGAAAAGCCATTCAGAGTGGTTTGATATGGAATATTATGGTGTTGTAGAGAACCTTAAGTGGTGATAGGAACCAGACGTCCACCTCTAAAAGCTCCTCGCAGAACGTTCCTACATGAACTGGTTCTGAATTCACTGAGACGCTGTTTTATGGTCATTTTGAGAAGATTTTGGCCCTAAACTCCATTCATGGTGGAGGGAGACACAACATGCAGGGCGCCGTGAGGCATTTTCCATCATCAACGTTGGTTTATAATGCTTCTGAGATGAAGTTCTGGCTTGAACCTCTATTTTAAAAACACATCCATGGTGGAGTCATGCAAACAGGAGGGTCTTTGGAATATTCACACAAATTCCACAATTGCTTGATGTTTTACTTTATTGACACTCAAGCTGACATCTGTTACAGCGACAAAAGCCTCTGATCAGCAGATCAAACCCACCTGAGAGTCGTCTGAATACGAGCCTCACTGGAAGAGATCAGACCAAGCACAATCTGTCCATTTAGTACCTGGTCAGCGTCTCAAATTTGCTTAATTTTGATCTGGAGACGGTGCCGAATTTTCAATATTTTGTCTTCATTTAACTTCTAACAACTTTTTTTTTGTTGTCAACATTCTCAAAAACCCAAAGTTGTTAATTTCTAAGATTAAATCAAAATAGTCCGAGATTTTCAATGCAGTCCTGGACTTTTGGGCCCCACTGTGCATTAAACTCTTTCAAAATGGTCAAGAAAAGCAAGGAAAACCTGGTTTTCCATGAGCGGGGCCTTTTAAAAGCTTCTAATTGCTGCAAATACAGCTCTTAAATAACTTCTAAGCTAGGATAAGTGTAGAGCACAGGGCTTGTGCTCAGGGGTTAAAGTGGTTTGCAACCCAGTGAGACATTGCTGACGGTTTTGGCTTCGTTAGATGCTTAAAGATGATTAAAGAATACATTAATGTACGCATATAATCACTGATATTTTCTGATCGAGTATCGAGTCAGGATTTCTCAAACCCGTCCTAATGGCTACTCGTGTTTGTGCCGTGCATCTTCAATTACAGTTCAGTTGTACAGTGTTTATGGCGGATGTGCCTTCGTAAACAAGCACTTTTAGGCCCACCTGCTCTGCTGTTACTCGGCCGAGCACAAGTGTATTGTGTGTTATTAGCAAGCAGATAATAAGCTCGGCATCTTTCATAATGGTTCAGAACAAAGTCCAGGCTCAGTTTGACTCTGGATTCAACAGAAACGGCCACTTTATTCCTTTAAAATGCTTTTCCTTACACCACTTTGCTGTTTTGAACAAACACCTGATGCTGAAACTTGTTTCTAGTGGACAGATATTTGGAATTGGGATGGTTCTGCGAAGGCTGCACTGTAGTTAAATATAATAATAATAATAAAAACATGCTTGTGACCTGGTTGCCTTATAATTTCACCGGGTTTTGCCCTGTTAACTTACTTTTAGAAGTTCAGCGAACACAGACAATTAAGATTAAATGACCCTTACTAGGGAAATTTCACCTCTGCAGCCGTGCAGTGATACAGTGATGACGAGAGGATGACCAACACAAACTGTGCAGCAGCAGATGAGCTGTCATCTCTGACTTTACATCTACAAGGTGGACCGACGAGGTAGGAGCATCTAATAGAGTGGACAGTGAGTGGACACAGTGCTTTAAAGCTCCAGCAGCGCTGCTGTGTCTGATCTATGCATTGTAATGGAGAATGTTAGTACCTTAGAGCTGCTTATTCTGCGTTCAGTTATCAGGGCTTTTTCAAAGTAGCCCAGCTCTGTTTACAGCTCGGCTCCTGTAGCTTCGCTCCAACACGTTTCTGTGAAGTATTATCACAGGAGTGTTATTTACAGGAGCTGTGGTGTCCATATCTGCTGGTCACCGGATAATAAACCGGCCTGAGAGCCATCATAATTGGAATACACGGCTATAAGAAAGAAGCATGGATTTCAGAACACATGGTTTGAGGTGGAAGCTCATGGTTTAAATGGCTATTAGTCGCAAAGAGGGTTCAAATGGTCTCCGCAGCTTCTTTATTGCCTGCCTATAGCATGAGGAACAAGAAAAGCACACGAAGGAAGCCATAAAGGCGAATGAACCTCCGAGAACCGGACCAACCTTCAGAGGAACCTGCGCTCCGTTCTCTTTTTTAAGACGTTCCAGATTCAGGCCGCTGCATTTTTGCGTAAATAGGACAACGGCCTTTTTGTGCAGCAATGTCATTTCCTGTTTTGCAGGCTAACCTTACGTTTAAACGTTTTAATTCATGTTTGTCCTTGGACGCGCGGCGTGAGAAGGAGAGGTGAGCGCTGGTCAGCTCGGAGTAAACGGTCTCCTTTCACATGCTCGTGTTGCCTTTCATACTAAGGCTGTTTGATTTATAGCGGCGCTGAGCAGTGCCATCTGGTTTTTTTGGTCCAATGCAAGATTTTATGCTGTTCATTAAAACGCTATAAACCATGCCGATGCCTTTTCGAACCTTTGTCGTAAAATGTGTTTTAATATTGGCAAAGTGGGAGAAATTATTGCCACAGTCGCCGGGCACCCTCTTCTCACTCGTAAAGAGGAGGCATATATCCAATGATTACAAGTGTCATTGTAATGATTTTTATTAATTAAATCAAGCCAAAAATTCCACCAAAAGCCCTTTACTGTGTATCCGGAGCCGATAAAGCACGGCCATGTCAAAGGAAAGTCCACAGCTACTTAAAAACGAATTTGAACACTCACTTTCGCCGATTGGACGACGCTTCCTCACTTTCCGTAACCGCGTGCTGTGGTTCCTCTGGAAGGCGGCGCAAACGATGTGGAAGGTGGGAAGGTGGCATTTGTGCAAAGGTCACACCACATTACTGAGATTGGAAGGGATGAACGTTATGAAAGATGGGCAGACAACGCAGAGACGAACAGAACGGAGAGGTGCAGATGGCCGCCTGAGCTAACATCACCTCTGGAGCCAGTTTTAATATTCCTCTGCGGGAATTTTTGACTGTCTGCTTTGGTCATTATTATTTGTAGATTAACAGTTGCTGACCTTTAGCGGAATATAATACTACCTTTTAATTCCACTGCCACCCCTACAGCACCTGTCACGGCTGAAGGAATGATGCATTGAATCGACTCGATTCACACGTGTTCATCATTTCCACATGAAGTGCATTACAGCAACGTGGCTGCATGGAAGCGAACTGAAAGACCGGATTGTGTTGACACAGTTTATATTGCGTTCGTGTGTAAATAGTGAGGGCAGCAGTTGAATCGTGTAAGGTCAAAGCATTACTTTTTAAGTGCAGTATCATGAGGATAAATAGGGCAACCAGAAAGCATAGCTTAGTTTTGAAGGCCAGGGAACAATAACCTTTTACCATCTTGCAAATAGAGTGTTTACGCTCTGGTTTAGGCTTGCAAAATCATTCTGACAGATGTTAAGACTGTAAGCTAATTAGTCCCTGATTAGGCTTTCAAATAGAAGAAATGAGAAGAAGAATGCAGCACGTTCTATGAAATCCAGTAAACAGGCATATCTGTTAATTAAGCATAAGGATATGAATGCGTCTTTACGTCTGTTTATCAGTTAAAACATGGAAAATAGACTAATAATTGATTCAATGTCTTGGCGGTCTTCTAAAACTGTGGCACCAAGAGGTGAAGTTGGCATCCAGTCAGACAGCTTCTTACTCAGATTTGCTGGTCCGCCTTAAATGGTGCTGTGGATACAGTAAGCGCTGAACCATTTAAGGTGGAACGGAAAATTCAACTGAGAATCAGCCTTCGTGCCTCAGAATGGAGATTTTCAGGTGGTTGAAAGTAACCTTAGATATGTGACGGCTTTATCTTTCTCCTTCACTCTGAGGAAATGTTCCCGGACATTACTTCTTTTTTAACTTTCAGCCAGAATTGTTCATAAATCAACACTATTAGGCTGCGTCTGCCAGAGCAAGTTGAATGCTCCAAAGTTTTTTCCCTCAGTGTCATTTTGAATTACGAGGTCGTTTAGCAGCCAGAAAATGAAGGATGTCTCATACAAGGACGTGGCTACTTTTAAAACCTTTACACGGTCACAAACTAAATACCAAAACAATAATTAGGACAGTTTGTGAATGTTGTATTTTGTAGTATTTTCAATGGGAGACTGCAGGCAGGTCAGGCTATCACCCTCACTCTCTTATTACTCAGCCGTGCTGCTGTAACACATGCCAAATGGGCGGCAGTCGTGGGCTGGAGGTTAGGGAACCAGCCTTGTGACCGGAAGGTCGCCGGTTCGATCCCCAGAGCTGACAACACATGACTGAGGTGTCCTTGAGCAAGACACCTAACCTCCAACTGCTCCCCGGGCAATGCGGATTGGGCTGCCCACCGCTCAGGGCAAGTGTGCTCACTGCCCCCTAGTGTGTGTGTGCTCACTAGAGTGTATGTGGTGTTTCACTTCACGGATGGGTTAAATGCGGAGGTGGGATTTCACCGTTGCGGGACTAATAAGGATTAATTAATTTCTTATTGTTCTCACATTGAAATAAACATAGATTTCACTGAGAACCGTCTACCGTCTAATGACTCATTGCTTTATAAAGTATCAGGTGCTTTTGCCATATTGCCCACATGTTGCTCCAAATATAGCAGCACACACACAAACACACACGCTAACCATGACTGTCTTACCAACCACTCATAAGAAGTCTGAAAGATGGCTTCGTCAGAGCACAATACATGTTTTCACTGAGCATCAGTCTATTTCATATGAGCTCAGGCCCAGAGAAGTTGGCGGTGTTTCTGGACGTTCTTGATGCATGACTTTCACCGTGACTTGGACAGTCTTAATTGGCATTTGTGCATGCAGTGTTGGACAATGTTTTTGGACAGTGGTCTGTCGAAGTATACCCTGAGCCCATGTGGTCACCTGCATTCAGTTATCGGTTTTCAGTCTTTTCCTGTACACACAGGGATTTCTGTGGATTCCTTGAATCTGTCGAGGCTTTTTTACACTGAAGAGGGTGAAATACCAAAAATCCTTACAATCTCTCACTGAGGAACTGACCCATCCTCACTCATAAAGGTCTCAGCCTTTCTTGGTTTCTTGCATCACCTGCATTACTTCTCCCCCGTTGGGTTGGTATACCAACACTAGCTGTTGAAACCGTGGGCTACCACTGCCGAAAGCAACTTAACGACATCGCTCAGTCAGGCTTGCTGGAGCATTTTAGTGAGGATGTCAATTCAGTGTGGGGCAGTGTTGGCTTGCATAACAGTTATATTTCAGTTCCTTAACAACCTCCTAATTCAGAGGATCCGGTGGTGTTTGGAGGAAACGTATGTAGCATTTGGAACATTCTGTGGTACACAGCAAAAAAAAACCAGCCAAATATGGACATGACGCATAAGGAGGACACGACTTCAGAGGTCCATTGCTTGTCAGAACAGCCGTTTGCTGTGATTGTTATTGTTAATAAACTCAGGGTCAGTGAGTCAACCTCAGACCCCCCATAACCACTGAAAATCACTGTAATGCGCAGCGCCTTATTACTTATTGCATTTATTAAGTATCTGATGCTTTTCCCATGTTGCCCACCCTTATTGGAAAGCTTTATTGTGTAAAGTGTGTGAGTTGAATCTCTGCTGCCGTGTGAAAAACGTTGTAACACTCTCCTCCCTTGCGCCTCTGCCTCACAGCAAACGGCCAGTGGAACCCGTGGGGGCCGTGGAGCGGCTGCTCGAAGTCGTGCGACGGCGGCTGGCAGCGGCGGGTGCGGGTGTGCCAAGGGCTGGCCGTCACGGGGCAGCAGTGCGAAGGCAACGGCGAGGAGGTCCGCAAGTGCAGCGAGCAGCGTTGCCCAGGTAACCCAACGGCTAATGGAGCTCCAGGAGTCAATTACATGGGAATGGCCAAAGACTAGGCTGAATGAAAGTCTGGTGTGAAGATAATTATTTGCCTTTTTGGAGAGCTGTATAAGTGTGTGCAGTGCTTTATAATTTATTTAATAGTCCAGGGAGGGAAATGTGCGTCGGTACAGCCTATGCAAGCATTTCTAGAATAGAACCTCCACTCTGTTTTTGTTGTTCTTGTTTTGTTTTTAATGGATAATTAATTTGTTTGCAAACTGCACCGTTTTTATTTTATTTATTTACTTATTTTTTTAGCGTGAGTTCGGGCGGTATGGCTGTACGCTTACCACCTTGCGCACACACATAGCAGGAAGGCGGCCACATCCCACTGGTGCTGTAAAGAGTTCTATAGGCTCTTGTAATCCGAGTAAATCTACCCTCAGATATCAGGGATCATTGGAGGATTTCACTGTAATTGAATCGATATTGGGCAAAGTTTTTGCATGCGGCCATCTCCTCATCTGCAGAAGTCCTTTTAAATGAGTCCTCTGTCATCTGATCTGCAGCTCCATATGAGATTTGTCCTGAGGACTATGCAGTTTCCATGCTGTGGAGGAGAACGCCATCCGGAGAACTGGCCTTCAATAGGTGCCCACCCAATGCCACAGGTGAGAAAAATCATGTTTTTAATACAGTTTCTAGTGGCTCCCAAATGTATTTCAGTATTTTTCAGTATTTAACCATTGATAAACTTTAATAGTTCTTTAGGCTTCTGCATAAAAGTCGAACAGAATGATGGTTAAGTGGTATTTATACACCTTGCTCACAACATCAGGATTGTAGACCCATTGTATGGAGAAAGCCTGGAGAGCAGCTCAGCCAGCCTGCACCAGAAGTCCAAGCTTTAAAGTTATATCATTTTTTTTTCACCTTCACTAGTTCATAAGCACACATGGTACATTAGCACAAATGGTAAAATAGACGTAAATGTTGTGGCTCCCAAAGTGCTTTGATTATTGTTGAAAGGACAAAATGGCTCTTCATAACGTTGTTGGTGCCAACGCTTTTATAAATAAATGACCTAAAGTATCCCGTCTTTTTTTTAAGTATCATAAATGCCTAAATGCCTTTGTGGCCATTGTGTAAAAGTTCAAGCCCCAATCAGCACTTGAACCACTCAAGTTCCACCCACAAAGGCGTTCTTTCATAGTTAATGTTGCAAAGTTGGCCCGGCTTTGCAGAGCGATGGCCAAAACAAGGTTCAGTTTAATGAGCATGACTGTGCGTTGCCATGAGTTTCATCAGTAAAGTCCAGCCAGTTGGTAACAGAGTTAGAGAGACGTGGACAAATAGGGATGGAAATCTTTAGATCCCATCAAAACTGATAAAAGACACAAAGTCATGAAGTTTGACATGCCGTCACAGGCACTTGTTAGGTTGTTAGTGCGACGGGGAGATTGCCCAGTCTGGCCTAATAGTGGTCAAGTTTCTGCCCAGCTGTTAACAAAGCTGTTGGCTTTCTTAGATCGTTTGGTTTCAACCTTGGCTTGTTTATTGAATACAGTTTTGCCTGCTCCCATGCACTGTGTTTACTGGTTTTTGATCTGGTCTGGTTTATATCGTGTAAATCCTTCTTTCAGTAAACCTCACAGTTTATTTTATATCCACGAGTGTCTGATTCACCAGCCCAGTGTTACACTCCAGTACTCAAGTGCAAGCGAAATACTGATGGGGTTGTACTGTCCTGAGTATTTTCTTGTTATACTATCGCTACTTCTATTAGTTCTATTGTGTTGGATTTCATTGTGTAGTTGGAGACAACACAGTGTCCTGCTTTGTGATTGGTCACATCTCTGACTCTGGAGCTTTAGCCTTTTATTTTAGACCAAATGAATTTAAAATAAGAGAACAGGGTCCTACAGTCTTCAGTCCCTGTGCTGATAGGTGCTGGATGTTCTAAGAAGGTCCACTGCTGTTCTATAAGTGATGTACTTTTTTGACCCGATACTTTGGACTTCTGCCCAAGATATTTTTTGGGAATTTACTTTTCCTCCAGCCATTATTTTACTCAGTACTTTTACTCAACTATGAGTCATACGTCATACGTCATAAAAGCTTGGAGACAGAACGCACAGGTAAACATAACTACACAGGAATTGGATCGACAGCAGGCATGTATTTTTACCTAAAATCACTGTTTCTGTTTCCCCTCTTTTACAATTTAAAGGTTTTAACTTCTTTGGTTTTAACTTCTCTCTTCATTGGTTCACTGGTAGCTGCGGCTTTGAGCAGGTTTTGTAGACAGAACAGCCAGACAAAAGGAAGTAAACACCTGATTATTTGTCGGACGTTATTATTTTTATTTACAATTTCTATTTGTTGATTTGGCAAATGAATTTCAGTCGTAACCACACTTCTTTGTAAAAAAGGTAAATAAACATAGCCAGCTTGTGAAATGTTTCACCTTCTATATTTGCTGTTTCCATCAGCTCTGTTTTTATTCAATGTACAGATGGATGTGGAGAGGAATTTATGCCCAATATTATCAATAATGTTTATGTACTGTATTGCATGTGAAAAGTCAAACTAACTTTGATAGACATTAGTGCCAAATTGAAAAACCAGCCACTACAGTGGAAAAATGTGAAATACAGTGAACATATGACATTACTACACCATAGTTAGATGCAGAATACAATCCAAAATGACAAACAAAACATCTATTACACTTTGTTTTATGTACTCCAAATGTATTTAACATGCAGAAAATTTAAATAAACAGATCATTATCACCCATTTCACATTGTTGTAAGTACTGCATGATGGAAAGCTGTGCCTTTTTTATATTTTAAAGTGGGTTGTATTCAATTCTGACACCAATGCAGCATTTCTTTTTCAAATGCAAATCCTGATGCTTTGCTTTCCAGTCAAGAAGTCAAGCGATGTGAAAACAGTGTGATAGAAGTTTTGCTTTTCGTTTTGGCCCGTATTCTGTATGTGACTATGAAACAATAATATCATATGTGCTTTTCACGCTTTTCCGCTGTCGTGACTGCTTTTCATGATTTACCCTAAATAGATGGAAACCTAGCTAGTGTGACTTTTCATATGAAATATAATAAATATCAACACACAAAATAAAAAAAAACACATTTTGCTGTTTAGTGTAAATTTTTCATTATGTTTACTTGGATATTTGCCAGCTAAAAAAATATTTATGCAAGATTATTTCATGTTTGTACACGGAGCACAAAATGGTCAGTTGCTGGTAAACCAGTTCCGAGTTCTGGAAAAAAATCTGGAATAATAAAGCCTCCAGGGAAGCACATAATGGGTGCATTTTGCCATTCTCACATTAAGAAAAGTATAATTTCTGTGTTGGGGCTTTAAACTCACAACACAAAAGCGAGAAGGCCTTAAAGATAACCACTGTGTTTGTGCACACAAAGGCAGGCGCACGGTTTCGTGTCTTGTTCTTTATATATTGTTGTTTTTATTTTGCCTTTGTCGAAGCGCAGCAGGCTGTGGCGAATGTTTGCAACTTGCATTGTGGCTGGTTTTAAATGCTTTAGTCTATGTGTACCTAGAGATTCCCCCTCATTTACATAGAGCTGAGGCCTCCAGCTTTTTGCCAACATCTCGCGATCCGCACTCCGATGAGAAGAAAGGAACGGGGGGGCAGTGGAGGACAGAAGAGCGATTCTTATCCGTGGCTCCAGTTGGTTGCTCTTGGCTTTGGCTGAGTGCGGCACTCTCTCTCCCTCTCTCTCTCTCTCTGGACCTGTTGGTTTATCTGAGAGGGTCCTGCTGAGGATGTTCTTATAACAGAGCGGTACGATGCCGCTGTATTGTGCTCAGGTGCTCCCCCGCAACACCCCGCTGCATCGTCACTCCACTATCTCTCTCTCAGCACCATTGTGTCCTTGAGAGAGCAGGTGTGGGGAGGAGAAAAGGAAGGTCTAGGCGGAGAGTGCGGCGCAGGCCGCCGACTGGAGCCAGAGATAACAGCCAGCGGCCCAGGTGTGGCTAGCGCAAAGCAGAGAGAAGCAGATTACACCCCGAGTGTGTATGAGTGTATCTCTTATATTCACTCTAGTCATTTGGCCACTTGATTGCCACTATATAAGTATTTCAGTGAAAAACCAATGCAGTTCAGTTTAAAAATCATAGACCACCGTCCATTTATTTAATATCCAGTAAAAACAGCTATTTAAGTAAGTACACTTTCCTAAAAAATGTGGCTCCTAACAACCACCTGGAAGAGCTGGTAGACCCCAAAACTGCCCCCATCACATAAACAGCACTGAAAGCTTTCGTCTCTGAGAGAGAGGAGAAGATCAAGCTGCTTCAGATCTGAAAACATCCACAGGTATTTCTGTCCATCCTTCCACTGGGAGAAGACCACTCAGCGCTGTGGGTCTGAAAGGACGTGTAGCTGTTCAAGAAGAACCTCACTGAGAAAAGGAGACGGACACATCAAAGATGCTGAACGATGGACTGACCGCCCCAGAGTCCAGACCTCAGCACCACTGAATGGGTTTAACATTCACACATAACATACATACATAACTTTTTTCTGTGTAAATTACTAAGCTGTAAAATGAAATATATAATACTTCCCTGTATTTTTACATTTATGGCATTTTGGCTGACGCACTTATCCAGAGCGACTTACAGTTTGATCATTTTACACAAGTAGGCGGAGGTGGTGTTGGGAGTCTTGCCCAAGGACTCTTATTGGTATAGTGTAGGGTGTTTGCCCAGGTGGGGGACTGAACCCCAGTCTACAGCTTAGAAGGCAGAGGTGTTACCCACTACACTAACCAACCACTACACACTGTACCGCCCTGACTATTGTCATGTGTTGACATGTGATGCTATCATGTTGTTTCAAATGTTATAAATTACTTTGCTTTACATTACAAGCAATTCTGTGCTTTCCATCTGATCCGATTCACTTTGTTTTCTCTCCAATGTCTCACCTATTTGTCACCGTCCCTATTTCACAATATTTTTCTAAGGTTTTCATAAAATGTATTTTCCTTTAGTTTCCATTTCAAACAAGGACAAAAACAAGCAAGTAAGCACAACAGTACTGTTTCATCAAATTCAAATCGGAGTTAAATATCTCATCTACTACATACAAACACAAGTGTTAATGCACATTGACTGATAGTTGACAGTCTGCCCTTCCAGCTGAATCTCTCTGCTGGAAGTGAGGAGTAATTAAACAATCGTAAGGCGTTTTAAGACGTGTGCACCATGGGGGACCTGGGAGGGTTAAGTTGTTAATCGTGTGCAAAGTAATGTAACACATGCTTTAGCAGGACCTCTGAGGGTGCCCCCTTTGATCCAGCCCTGCACTATGGAGTCTTTGGCAGGGGAGCTGTGGTTGGGGTGTCCCTGCATGGGTGTGGCGAGGCTGGGTGGAGGCGGAGTGCCTCTGCTGGAGCGGAGCGGTGGGTGGGCCGCGGGGAGGCTGGTGTGATGCTGGTCGAGCAGGAAACCCGGCTCCACTGAGAGCTGATAGAGTCTGAGAGGCACGGACCAGCGCCTGTCTCAGAACGGGCACTACATGTTATGTATTTCAGTATCAGTGATCCGTGGCCCATTATCTATTGCTTACCTCAGTTATCGGTCACTAAGGCTGCTATAACTACTTTAGAGACTGTGTTCTATCCATGTTAAAGCTTTAGACTTGAGGCTGTTATTGTGCATACGCCAAGCCACCACAAACCAATTTCTCCGGGTTTTTAAAAACATGAACAGAATCGTTTTTTTCTGGCACATGCAGCCGTGTGTGGTTGAAGATTCCACTCGAATTTTGTTTTGTTGCTTTTGCCTAAATAGATTGCAGTTAAGGTACCTTTGGATTTAAGGTAGCAGTGAATTTATGGAAGCAGTGAATGGGGAACAAAATTAAATGTGACATTTTTATAAATGAAATAAAACTTAAAAAATAAAAAAAACTTTTTTTTTCTCTTTATCTGTTAAATTCCGCTTGTAAATTAAGTAACTATACGTTAAAATGTGCCAGTGTGGTGACCATGGTGGCCGGGCTTTTAATGGGGGGAACTATTTGGGCAAGACACAGTACAACTTAGGAAAATCCAGGGTTACAATGAGGGGCTGCGGTTCGAGTCTAAACAGCTAGCTAGCTTGGTGTAGTTTGGTAATTGCTAAATAACGTCTTCAATAAAAAAAACGAGGTGTTAAAGAAGATGTTCATACACAGTGCATAAAGACCAAGTAGATCAGATGAGGTTTAGCCATTTTGAAGCTTCCTCTTATAGGTCCTCTCCTTCCATCTACCTTTCAGAGGTTCTAGTACATCATGCGGCTGGGAGCGTCACCGCAGACCCCTGAAATCGTGTCGTAGTCGCCGTCCTGTTCATATCAGGAGCTGAGCTGGTTTTCTCTATAAAACAAACGAATGGCGTTTTCATAAACTGGCGCTGCCGCCTCCTGCCTCCTGTCCTGTGTGCATTATGCCTTAATTATCGAATTATGATGTCGTTAAGCAGCCAAAGTATGAAAATGATACATGATACGTGCTGAAATGAAGCCACATGAAAGTCTCCTATTAAACTTCAGCACTACCAGCGACTCAAACTGCAGCTTAAAAGTGCCAAAGCCTAATGCCTACGCTACCATGTCTGACGAAGCTTGCTGGTTTGTCTGGGGTACTGTGGTGAGGTCTGTCTTATAATCAAAGGAACAAGGAACCATTACTGTCGGTTCCAGATGGTTTTGTATGTGTCTTTTTAAATGAGTTGATACAGCAATGTATGGCAGGGGTGCCCAGTCCTGGTCCAGGAGATCTACCACGCTACAGTTGGAGTTTAGCTCCAACCCTAATCCAACACACCCGATCCCGGTACTGAAGGCCTTTAGAGGCATTTGAAGTCTCCAGAAACGTAGATCTCCAGGACCAGGATTGAGCACCTGATGGTTTGACGGGTGAGCAGTGGCTGATGCCAAATGCATTTGGTGGTTTGCTAATGTCAGGGGGGCCAGGCCTGGTCCTGGAGATCCACCGCCTCGGAGAGTTTAGATCCAACACACCTGGCTCTGATACTCAGATGCCCTTAAAGGCCTTTGTTACAGAGGAAACCAGCTTAGACCCGGAGTTCCTAATACGGGCACGACGGCGCTCGCCGTGATGTTGCTGAGGAGATACTGCAGCACTGCTCAGGTCGCATGGGAGGGCGCTACGACCCTGTGCTCTTAAACAGACTTTGTTTGGTGCGTGCATGCGCGTGGGCGTGTGTACTGCAGTGGCACTAGCACATGTGCGGCGCATGTGATTCCATGGCAGCAGCAACATCTGAATACGAGCCTTCGCTTTCCCCTCCCTCGCTCGCTCTTCCTCGTATAGAAATGTGTGGGCTGCCAGGTGAAATGAGAAAAAGAAAAAAAGGGATTATATGATCAAGAACTAAATCTCTCTCTCTCTCTCTCTTTTCCTCTCTGTCTCTTCCATTTCCTCTCTGCACCACTCTCTTCTATATTCTCTTTCATTGCCTCTCTCCCTCCCCTCTCCTACTTCTGCTATGTCTCTCTTTTTCCTCCCTCCCTCCCCTCTCTCTCTCTGTCTCTCTCTCTCATCCTTCGCAGGCACCACTAGTCGACGCTGCTCGCTGGATCACCGCGGGGTAGCCTACTGGGAGCAGCCCAGCTATGCCCGATGCATCGCAAATGAATACAGATACTTACAGCAATCAGTAGGTGCAACGTCAGCTTCCTCTCGCACCACCTCTCTCTCTCTCTCTCTCCCCCTCCCTCTTTTTCTGGCATACCATAAACACCCCCCACCATCACAACAACCCCCCTCCACTGCTCTACTCCACCGCCCCAAAGCCACAGAGATGAAAGATGGAACCGCTAACAGTAGGGAAGAGAATTAGAACATTAATACTGCAATTTTCCTAGCCGGTCCTCGTGGCCGGTCTCCTCCTCTCTCCTGCACCTGGAGCTGGTATCTGCACGGCACTCTTCTCTGAATGTATTCTGCATAATTGCATGTATGTGTGTGTGTGTGTGTGTGTGTGTGTGTGTGTGTGTTCATTCCTTTAACCATGATCTGACGTTCCATAGCATTTTATAAAATGCCAGCTATTACCTGCTAACTCAACATCAATTGAGCTCGAAGTCCTGGAACCACTTTCCTTGTAGTTGCTGGGGAACCCAGGCAAAAATTCACTGATCACATTCTGAAAGCTAAGAGGCAACGATTAGGAGAGCTTTCCGCACTGTACTCCTTTAATTATGGCCTGCGGTTCCACAGCAGTACGTGGAATTCTAGACATTACCTTCTTGGGAATATCTGCCTTTTTGTTACTGAGGAACCCTTAACAAATCTGATGGTTCATCGTAAAGCGCTGGGACTCAGTGGCTTGCAGACTCATTAAACAGCTCACTGATTGCATCTTAAGATTAAGTGACCCTTATTAGTCCCACAACGGGGAAATTTCACCTCCGCATTTAACCCATCCGTGAAGTGAAACACCACACACACACTAGTGAGCACACACAGACACTAGAGGGCAGTGAGCACACTTGCCCAGAGTGGTGGGCAGCCCTATCCACAGCACCCAGGGAGCAACTGGGGGTTAGGTGTCTTGCTCAAGGACACCTCAGTCATGTGCTGTCGGCACTCGGGATCAAACCTGCAACCTTCCGGTCAGGAGGCTGGTTCCCTAACCTCCAGCCCATGACTGACTTAAACAAGAAGCAATGAGCAAGGTTGTCTTTGTCGTTCTGAGCTGTGATCCTTTAATCCTGAAACCACTTGTTGTTGCTGGAGAACCCAGGCAAACACTTCACTGCCACACTTTGAAGAGGCAAGCACCAGGAAACGTTTCTGCACTTTACTCCTTTAATCGTGGCCTGTGGTTCCACAGCAGTACATGAAATGCTAGCTATGCTGTTACCAGAAAGAGCATGTCAGTTTAGCTGAACTCAGTGGCTTGTAGACTCACAACTCACAGATCCCATGCTAAACAAGAAGCTGTGCTTGCTATCTATGAGGAAGGTTGTCTTTGTCTCCATTAACCCTTTTATTCCTGGTCTGCAGTCCATTAAATACTAGCTATTAGCCTGCCTGTTTTCTGCTTTTCATGAACCCTCTATCTCTAATGGCTTGTCTAGGAATAAACTGTTGCTGACCACTAGGACCAAGTTCTCATTCTAAGCTATGATCTTTTAATCTTGATCTGAAGCTCCATAGCAGTTCATAAAATGCCAGCTGTTACCTGCTAACTCCCTGTCAATTTGGGTCAAAATCCTAGAAACACGTTCCTTGTTGTTGCTGGGAAAATCCAGGCAAAAATTCACTGATCACACTTTAAACCTAAGAGGCAACAATTAGGAAACAGTTGTGTCCTGTAATCCGTTAATCATGGCCTGCGGTTCCACAGCAGTGCATAAAAAGCTAGTTAAATGCTCGCTGCTGTTCATGAATTGTGACTGCCTGTCAGTTTATACAGTTCATACAACGCTAAATATCAGCCTACCTGCCAGCTGCCAATACCCACAACCTGTTGGTTTATCATAAAGTCCCGAACCGCAATGGCTTGTTTTTCCTAGCGAGACCCTGTGAACTTCTCACTGATCTCTAGTTAAACAAGAAGCAACAATTGCTAAATACTAGGAAGGTTGTCTTTGTCTCCATTAATCCAGTCCATAGTATTGCAGGCATTAGTCTACCTGTTCCCTGCTTTTCATGAGCTTTCTATCTCTAATGGTTTGTTGTTTCTAGGTAGAACCATGCAAACAGTTCTCTGATGGCATAATAAGACCTAGAAAGAAGCTGCTGCTGACCACTAGGACCAAGTTGTCGTTCTAAGATATGATCCTTAAATCCTGATCTGAAATTCCATAGCAGTTCATAAAATGCCGGCTATTACCTGCTAACTCCTTGTTAATTTGGCTCAAAATCCCGGAACCGCTGTCCTTTTTGTTGCTGGGGAACCCAGGCAAACAATTCAGTGACCAATCTTCAAACCTACGAGGTCCTTTTATAGGCCTAGAACCTATAGAACCCCTGTAGTCCTTTAGGCATGGCCTGTAGGCCCACAGCAGTGCATAAAGTTAAGTAATACTTTTTTTTTAATCCCACCTCTGGATTTAACCCATCTGTGAAGTGAAACACCACATACACACTAGGGGGCAGTGAGCACACTTGCCCGGAGCGGTGGGCAGCCCTATCCACAGCACCCAGGGAGCAGTTGGGGGTTAGGTGTCTTGCTCAAGGACACTTCACTGATGAACCATCGGCACTGGGGATCGAACCGACGACCTTCCGGTCACAGGGCCAGTTCCCTAACCTCCAGCCCACGACTGCCCTAGCTAAAGTGCTAGCTATCACCTGCTACCTGCAACCTCTTACTTTTTGCTAAGTACTAACCTCCCTGCTAGTTGCAAGTTCCTGTGACCTATTAGTTTATCGTAAAGTCCCGAGACGCAGTGGCTTGTTTTTGCTCATTAGAGCCATGAAAACGATTCTCTAATTGCCAATTAAAGTCTTAAAAGCAGCCTTTGTTAAACAGCAACCATTGTTAGCCTGCTTACCAGCTGCCTTTCATGAACTGTGTGCCAGTCTACCTCCTGAAACACTGCCATTGCTGGATAAACCCATGCAGAAGACTCCACTGATTGCCCAGTGGCAAACCACTAGGATGTTCCACCAATTGCCAACCATTCATGATGTTCTCCGGATGTTCTCAGCTCCTTGTCACCTCAGCCAGACCTCGTTGTCAAAGGTCGTATGATTACAACAGGGCTTTAATACCAAAACCGCCCAGGAGAGGATAGTATTGGTCCCTGCCTTTCTAATTAGTGGTCTGGACCCAGATTTCTGTAAAGCTGCTTTGTAGGGCAGCACAAAGTAGACAAAGTACCATATTGCAGTTATATTGCCACATATTGCAGTATGCCTGGCAGTGTGTTAAGACACACTGGCGAACCGCTGATGTGACCTGATTACAAATTGGCCTTATTGCTCGTCTCGAGTCATCCACACACCGAGAGACAGACGTCTGTGAAGACGTTAACAACACAACGGAGACAAAATATGGTCAGTGAGGGCGAATTTACATATTACCCACTTCTAAAATATCAGTATTGCACGTTTCATGAACTTTCAGTCTCTGATGGTTCCAAGCTGGTCGTTCTAAGCTCCTTTAATCATGATCTGAAGTTCCAGAGATTAAAAATTGGCCTGCTTTATTTTCCCCAAAATTACTTTTGTTAGTTCAGTCGCTTTGCCTTGAATCGTCTGTGAGAAGGTTAACAGCACAATAATGACCAAATACGATCAGTGAGGGTTAATTTAAAGTTTTGCACATTAATATTAATATTGTGGAGGACAATGCTGCAATAATTATTTAAACGACTTAAATGATTTAAAGTATTTAGTTCAATTTAAATTGAACTGGATTGAACCAAACCGATCCAAAACGAACTGATGTGTTGAAGCGAATCGAATTCGGTGCAGCATGGAGGTGCGGTAGGTAGTGCCAGGTGACCAGGAGTTGGGTGGAGTTTGCATGTTCTCCCTCCCACAGGCCGAAGACGTGCAGCATGAATCGGAGGTGCTAATTGAACACATTCATGCCAAGTTGTTGAATTAAATTAGACTGAGCCCAACCTGATCCAAAGGATTAACCTCCTACTCTCCAGGGAATATTTTGGTTTATCCATCTGAATTGTCATGACCAAATTGTAAGGCAGATTATTCAGTAGTTGCATGAAATTAATGCACATTTTTATTTTATTTTTTGTAAAATCTCCCCTCAGATTAACAGAACATGTTTTATGATCACACATATCACTACATGCTTACAGTTTACTGCTGAAAGCCAAAAATCTCCGACTCTCTTTGTGTTGTTTTCTAAAAGTGATGTTTCCAGAGCAGATCACTGAAGAGACGCCGTCTGTTTATAGTTTAGAGCCCAGATTTGGGGAAAAACGGGTCGACTTTCAGTAGAAAAACAAAGTTCAGCTTCTTTTATTATAAGGGTTTAAAATGACGTCACCGTCTATTAGACTGGAGAGAAGAGCTACAGCCTCACACGACGCCCAGCTTCTGAACGGAGCTTATGGAATATGAACATTATGGAGAACATGACCGAGTGCGGTTTGGATCCACCGGTGATTCCAAGGAGTTTAAGAGGTTGCACTGAAGTGTATTTCAATGTGTATCTGAAGGACTGGCGACCTGTTCATGGTGTTAGAGATAGACTCTAGTGACCCAGGAGGATAAGTGGCTTAAATAATGTGTGTGTGAATAAAGTTGAATTGAATTTAAATGAACTGAACCGCACTGAATTTCAATACATTGAACTGAATCAAGCCAAACTGAACTGATCCTGGGTAAAATGCCTCTGTAAGCAGCCAGTAGTGCTAGGTCAGCGCTGGGCCTGGAGATCCACCTTTCTGCAGAGTCTAGCTCCAACCCCAATCTGCCACACCTGCTCCTAATTAGCTAATCACCTTCCTCAGAAGCCCCTGATTGGCTGGATCAGTTGCATCAGTGTTTGGTGAGGGAGGAGCAGCGGGTTAGAGGCAGTTTGTTGCTAAACTCTGCAGGAATGTAAATCTTCAGGAGGAGACAGCTGTGCTATAGGACCCAGAAAGACCATCCAGAGCCCAAGTTCCCTCTCTCTCCACCCTGCTGCAGGTCCAGGGACACCTTGCTAAGGGTCAGAGGAATCTGGCAGGAGATGGAATGTCCCAGGTGACCAAAGTGCTGCTGGACCTCACCCAGAGACGCAACTTCTACGCTGGAGACCTGCTGTCCTCTGTGGAGATCTTACGGAACGTCACCGACACCTTTAAAAGGGCCAGCTACGAACCGTCCTCTGACGACGTCCAGGTGAGCTGCTGTTGAGTTGCTTTGTTTTTGTATTTGAATGTTAACCCTCTTCTTTTCACCCTGGCTGGTTTTGATGTAAACACAGGTAACCTGATCTTCCATAACGGTGTTAGAAACGGTGTTTCTCGTCTTGGTTCAAACAAAAGAAACTTGTTGACTTGCTCCCAGTAGAAGCCAAAGGGCAGATGCTGACCCTAGCACTCCTTTAGCTCCTATTATGAGTATGTTGTTGTATATTGATTGTGTGCTGCAGCAGATGCAGCAGAGATTAGGTTGTAAACACCCAGGAGCATTCCATTAAAGCATTAAACGGCTAGCGCTGAAGTGCAATTCCGCTGATTTTTCACCATTTCTCCAAAATGAAATGGTTAATATTGGTTTGATGTGAAATGCTCCATCGTAGAGGCGCTAGAAGAGGAACCAGACGTCTAAAGAGATTATTATCTCTAAAAGCTGCCTAGATAGCCCGAGATGATTGTTTTTATGATGAGATTTTGGCCATAAATGGATTTTTTTTTAAACGTACGTATGGCGGAGAGGTTGCTGTTGGGGAAAAAGGTGTCCTGAGGAAGAAAAAAAAATGTATATCATGTTTACCCCTAAAGTTGTAGGTTCACTGGTGATTTTGGGTGGAAGATAAATATGGGGCTTTTTATTTTGTGACTCCTGGTTCCCATCACCACCACTGCGAAGAAGAGTCTCCACACCAAACCATGGTCCGCACCATTTTCACACCAGACCACCCCGAACAGCATCTCAACCCCTGAACTGTATATCAAATTTGGGAAAATCGGTGAGATTCCCCTTTAAATGTGCAGTGAGAAAGTAAACAACTTGCTTATAACGACTTGCGCCAGAGCTGATAGTGATCGCCCCCCCCCCACCCCTTTTCTCTCCTTCATGGAGAGCTTATGGGATTTCAGCCACGTGCCCCCACTGATAAGAGAGCCCCTCTTGCTTTCTGTGTGTCCGTGCGGCGAGATCATCTCAATCCGCCGAGTCCGCCCCGCTGTCGCAGGGCTCCCAAGGCCTCTGCCACGATAAATTGATTTTCATGGATTGTGCTGGGGAGATCGCGTGCGTTTGGCATGCTAGTGTGTGCAGGACGTGTGCGATGGGAGCTGGGCTGTGACTCATTTGCTGCCCCCCACTCCGCTCAGCTCCCTTCCCGTGAGCAAACGCTCGCATTAGCGCAGTGTTTAAGTGGACGCGTTACCACCAGAGGGAGCATTAGCATTCGAGTAGAAAAACAAAAGGCGCCGGTGCCAAGACACCGTCTCTCCCTCCACCCTCCGACGGAAACAGACAAAGGAAAAGGAGTCCCTCTTTCCGAGCGTTCCACGTCAGCTGGGCCGCCGGGCTGGCGGAGTCGGAGTTGGCAGCTCTAAGCACGTTTTAAAGCGCAAGCCACGTCCTTATGCTTCTGGATTCAGAGCGCATGTCTGTGTTTTGGGTGAGATCAACCTGTTCCTGAATTGGAAGCAGCGGGGGGCTCTCCCAGGTGCATTTTGCCTCTGACGCCGTCTGACGGATTCCATCATCTCCCCGCAAATCACTGGTGTGGCTGCACTCCGTAATTGCCCAAGATGGTATTTGTTTAGACTGCAGGAGAGCTCCTTCATTACGGAGTGCTGTGTGTGTGTGTGTGTGTGTGTGTGTGTGTGTATTCACAGAGCACCTGCAGGGAACAGGGAGCTCATGTCAGTTAGAACAGGAGGCCGAGGCGTGTTGCGCCCAATCTGCGTAAAGGTGGGCCGATATGGCAAGAAGTTAACATCGCGATACGAGAAGACGGGGCACAACACCGTATTTAGTTTTATGGTTTGCAAATAAGCTGGACTGAACAGAATCGCTCCAGCAAGCGTGCCACGCCTATTAAAAGACCTACGGCTGTGAGCCCGGTGGCTTTTTTAAACGCAACGCTCGCAAAAGTAAACTATTAAAGAAGAAGTGAGGCGATTGTTAAAAATAGATGAAGACGATCAGATGATGTCATGGGCTCACACCCAATCAGCTGCTAAAACGATTAGTAAAAATAAATTAACATATTTAGATGTTATGAGCTGACACATTTTACATTTACAGCATTTGGCTGACGCTCTTATCCAGAGCGACTTACAATTTGATAATTTTACACAGGTAGGCCAAGGTGGTGTTAGGAGTCTTGCCCAAGGACTCTTATTGGTATAGTGTAGGGTGTTTGCCCAGGTGGGGATTGAACCCCAGTCTACAGTGTAGAAGGCAGAGATGTTAACCACTACACTAACCAACCACCCAATCAGCTGCTAAAACAATTATTAAAAAATAAATGAACGTATTTAGATGATGTCATGAGCAAGCACCCAATCAGCTGGTGTAGCTCACGCAGTTATACGCTGATTGATTCAGTGTCGTAGACGTGCTGATGACCCTCAGAAAACCATTTCATGGAATCATGGACCTGCCCACCCCCACCTATACGTCCTCTTCATTCTATAATAAAGGAAGACTGTGTGCTTCACTGCATGTTATTAATGACAGCACCGATCGTATCTGATCTCTACCTTAATGTTTAAACGGCGCCGGCCAGGGATGAACGTCTATATTCAACTGCACTAAAAATTTCCTATTGATTTTCCCCTCAGCTTCTTCCACCGGTCCAGAGCTAATGACCAAAGACTTACCATGTGTTTTTTTTTTTTTTTTTTTTTTTTTTTTTTCTTTCTTTCTTTTCCCTCCTCTCCACCTTACAGAACTTCTTCCAGATCATCAGTAATCTGCTGGAGGAAGAGAACCGAGAGAAATGGGAGGACGCCCAGCAGGTGAGCGCAGCGCTAAACCCTTCCGCCTTAAAGGAAGAGTCCAGCGTTTTCATCCTCCGTCTGCAGCGCACAGCCGAGAGTTGTGTTGACTCTGATGCACTTATAGTGGAGGCCAGTGTGCAGATGCTGAATGACCTGCCCGTTGACTCCTGTTGTACATTAGTTTTTCTCTGTTCTTTGCGGTTTTTCTGCGAGCGAACGCTCAGAAAGCAGGCCGAGAAACGCAGGCACAGATTTGACCCCTGAAGTAACCGCTGTCGATCGCATTGATGGGCTGTGGTAACGACACACATGCTGTAAACTCGTCCACTCACTTTTTTACATGGGTAACAGTGTCTGTCTGGCTAACTTACCTTTCTAACATTGTTTTGATGATGTGTTTGTTTCAGCTGGGCCTGTAGCAACGGTTGCTTGTTAAACTGACATTCGAGTCGATTTTTCAGCCTCGACTGAGGCGTTTAAGACCTCCTAACTTGAGAGAATATTCTGTAAGGTGAGATATAAATCCTAAAATAAGATGAGATCTGCTTCCGTAGTACGAATTCGGGCTCATCTCCGTCTGCTGCGTCTGTAGCTCACAGTCGATTACCCCCGAGAATAATTTCGCTGGAATATTCCTTTAACGCAGACGCGCCTTGACCCTTGATGGAACTGCTGCAGTGACCGCATCGATTGCCTGCCTTAACGACACATGCGATTTCCATCACGCATGCCGTGAGCTTATCCACGCGCCTTACAATTCCGCACACCATGCCCGAATCGCTTCATTATAGTCAGATCACAAAAGGGCACACAGTCTGCTGTTCCTCTGCGCACACCAATGACTTGCAAGCGAAAAAGCAGCCCCAGGCAAATCGATTGCCATCACCAGCATAGCAAGTGTAGGTAATGGCTGGGGTCAAAGAGGGAGCCTGTCTGGAACGGCTGTGCTGCGTCACATCCCGCTCTCCGGACGCTGACCGCTCAGCCGTGCTGATTTGCTGGGATTAGGAAGGTGGCTGCAGTGTCCACCAGATCCACAGGGTGGCAGCAGCAGTGGCAGCACATGTCCAGTCGAGACGCTCTCTGCCTTTCATCTCTCTTTCTCTCTCTCTCTCCCACCCAATGACACACAATCTTAAAGCAGCCGCAGGGATTTGAATTCTGCCAAGCTCTGTGCACATCAGAGCAGGCAAAACAGTGTATTATCACGGTATTTAAGTGAAATGTTTTTTTTCTTTATGTCTGAACTGCTAATGCCTCTTAGACATTACTTACTGCGGACAGCAGTCATGTTAGCTGCCAGTCAGACATAAGCAGCTTTACGCAAAAACTATCTCGCCAGTACATCGGAAAGCCACGGCATTACAGCGAACGGCTGTGCGGCCTTCAGCCGGGAAGGCTTCCCTCAAATTCACCTGCACTTGATGACAAAAGAAGGAGGTGCTTTTATGCAAAAGACAGTCATTGCCTGGTCGGTGTTACCAGGTCAGAGCTCGAGTCGGTCCGTCAGCTCGCTGCAGGGTTGAGGTTTGAGCTCTGTCCTCAAAAACTCAATTTCCAATCAATTCCTGGCTCTGACCCCGTCACCGGTCGAACCTCCAGGCCCACGCTAATCGCTAAAGGACATCTCGGGCCGTTGTCACCTCTGCCAGCAAATTGCTGCCTTTAAAAGATCACAGCTTCCACATATTGCCAGGTTGAAGTCCTATATATTTTCCTCCATGCCATTTGCTCCTTTTTTCAAATTGGTAGGGGACTTGCTCGAGGGTTAGCATACCTCTTCTCTTCCGAGTAATTGAGTCAGTGTCCGCTTCGTCGCCGCAGACAGCCTCAGATTCTTCACTCGCGCACGAGGTAGGCTCTTCTCCAGCGGAGGGGTTTTGTTGTCTTAAAAAAATGGCGCTCGTCTGCTTCTCCAATTCAAAGCGTAGCAATAAAGAAAGCAAGTTCATTAGTTCACTGGTTTTTCCAGTCATTAAGTGTTGGCTCCTCGTTGTGTATTTGTCTCCGACAGTGGCTAAGAATAGAACAGCTGCTACGCCGCTCAGTAGTGTTTGCCAGGGACCAAGTTATAGCGTGGATAAAAGAGCAATAAAGATATGGAACGTGTTGCAGAACTTTTCAATAATATAAAAGCATTTTGCGGCCGTGTGCACATACAGTAGTGTGAAAGAGGCGGTACATCAAACTTTACAAAATTTAGTGAGGCACACTTCTCTTTTATTCCAGCTTCCATTCCGGGCTTACTTTCAGCTCTTCAAAGAATCTGCAGACACGCCTCCAAAGTTCAGTCTTAGAAGCTGGTTGATCATTTTCTGTAGTAATCACACTTTCAGTGGTGCTGAGGTCTGGACTCTAGGGTGGTCAGTCCATCATTTAGCTTCTTTGTTTGATATGTCCATCTCCTTTCATCAGTAACCACATTTACGCCTGATAATCAATTCATAATCCGACTAGTATAGAATACTGTACATCCATGTAAACGGCTCAATCGGAATAGTCTAGTCCGATGGAGGCCATTCGGAATACAGTTTCTATCCGGCTGAACGAGGCGGGTAATCCTTAATTAAACAGAAGAATAATATCCGTGTAAACGCCTGTATCTGATTACTTTCCCTATCGGAAAGTTTAGTCCGTTCTGCATGTGCGTCGCGTCAGTGAGAGTTTATACCGTTCAACACAGCGGAGCAGAAACTGGTCTGCAGAGGAGACGAAGTTCATGCTCTGATCTTTAAAAGACGGCGGTGGGACAGACGTCCAGCTTATGCCTCTCAGAGCACGACGTCTTCCTCTCGGCCTTCTTTAATAAGGACATGTGAAGGACGTTTTCCTGATCATCTAATTTTGGATCGGATTACATGTAGTGAGCATAGAAACAGATTTTCATCAGACTGTTGAGTTGAGTGAGAATAAAAACCCCTCAGTCTTAATTTGCGTTCAGAATGTAGTTAATTGGACTGGCCGAAGTCTTTGCATGTGTACGTAGCCTGTCAAGGCTTTTTGATGGCTACACATCCTTTCAGACCCATAGCGCCGAGTTGTCTCCTCACAGTGGAAGGATGGACAGACACCGGTGGATTTTTAAGCTCGTATTTAAACTCCTCAGAAATATTCCTTGTATTCAGTGTCTGCTTTTAACTAGAGACATGTAATCACAGTACGTTGCTTATTGTCATTCCTAAAGAATGTAAGCAAAACGGTTGGACAAAGCATCCAGAATTACTTTGTTTCCTGATTAGTATTTCAATCCAGTGTTTGTTATTGAATAAAATAGCAATTATTAATATAAGTGATTCCAAACTTTTTAAATGATGCTTATGCTTTGTACAGCTGCTCCATTAGACTCAGATCTCTAGTCCTACTCTCTCTTTGCCTCACTGCACCCTCCTGTCTGCATGCATCACTAGCCCTGTTGCCATGGAGAGGGAGATGAGGTGATGCTGCTTGAGAGGGTCCATGGACCAGCACCGGCCTAATCGCAGGGGGACGGGCCAGCAAACCACTCTGTTCCACTGGTGTGCGAGAGGGCTCTTGCTGGAGCCGGGGACCCACCAGAGGAATTACTAGATTTTTGATCGAGCCACGGTCCAGGTCCTCGCTGTGGTCCAGGTCCTCGCTGTGGGTGTTAATTACCGAATGTCACTCAGTCTTTTTTTCCCTAACTAGTGTTGTGGAGTTCACTGAGCTCGTATTTGGGTGAGAGGGTTCGTGTTGGTTTTATCTGCATTAACATTTATGGCATTTAGCAGACACTCTTATCCAGAGAAAGTATCCTCTCTAGCGCAAACAGGTTAGAGGCCAGGCTGCCCTTGAGCTCCGACATTGGCAGGAAACAAACGCCAAAGCTGATGCCTGAAAAGAAATCTGAAGAATTGCACACAGCAATACAATTAAAAGGGAACTCCACCAATTTTTTAACACAAACCTATATAATCAAATGGCTAAGATGTAGTCATTCAGGGCGGTTTGGTGTGAAGCTCTCTGATCTAGATAAACTTACTGAGAACTGTTCACAGTGGTGGTGATGATAACCAGATGTCCTCCTCTAAAAGCTCCCTCACAGAAATGTATTACATGAAATGGTTATGAATTCACTGCCTGATGACTGAGACGCTGTGTTACGATAGTTTTGTGGCTTAAAATGATTTTAATCAGTTTTTTAAAAGAAATCTGAACCATTTCACACCAAACCACTCTGAATCACTCTGTTTACATCTCTGTAACTGAATTATTCCAAATTCTTCAAAGCAATTCACCAGCATTCCGGTCTGTCCTACATACCACAAACAAACCCGCAAGCATTCCAGTCTATACTGCATAAAGCAAAACCAATCCGCCAGTGTTCCTAGTCTGTCCCAGATACCACAAACCAGTCCACCAGCTTTTCCAGTCTATTCCACATACTACAAAGCAATCCATCAGCATTCCCAGTCCATCCTACATACCACTAACAAACCCACAAGCATTCCCAGTCTATCCTACATAGCAGAACCAATCCATCAGACTATCCTACATAACTCAAATCAGTCCACCAGCATTACCAGTCTATTTCACAAACCTATCCATCAGCATTCCCAGTCTATCCTACGCATCACAAAACCAATCCACCAGCGTTTCCAGGCTATCCTACGTTTCACAAATCAACCCATCAATGTCCCCAGTCTATCCTACACACCACAAACCAATCCACCAGTATTCCCAATCTATCCTACACACCACAAACCAATCCACCAGTATTCCCAGTCTGTCCTACATAACACAAACCAATCACCTGGCTTTCCCAGTCTCAAATACCACAAATCCAACCGCTATACCATAAATCGGACCGCATAAAAGCCGATGACGACTACCGATGACACATGTCGGGGAGGCGGATTGTCTTCATAGCTTGTCCCATTTTGTAGAGGAAGACGACGCCTCCAAAACGAGAGGTAGGGGTTAAAATAAGAAATAGGATTGGGCTCAAATATCATGTTCCCTCTACAATCCCCACAATCATGTTTTAAACAGCTTTTCTTACTTAATATGAATGCATGGATCTCTGTCAGTACTATGACATCAACTGACCCCAAAATTTTCCACGGCTGTTATAGTTCGTAATGAGATTTAGCCTCTTAATGGATAAAATAACAATCATATCTGTGTGTTTGAATAACCCCACCCCAACTGACAGCCATTTAGCCTGCTCACCATCAGCGTCTGGCATCTCCTGCCAAACCTCAGACTTGAATTCGTGCTTGATCAGAGTGGATGGGACCGTCCCTCCCTGCCAGTTTGAGCTCTATCTCCAGGGATCTTGGAGGCATTTCGGAGCGATAGCAGACGCAGATAGTGGGACCCAATCACCTGAAGCTCAATGATTGGATTAGCCAGACCGGCCTGGTATCGACTGAGGACAGGACAGGTGCAGTGACAGGCCTTTGGCTGCAGCCGAGAGGGATTTGTGCGTGGGGGGTGTGTGTTGGAGGGGCGGCGGTTGACCCAGGCCTGAATGCCTCTGCTGCATTTGCTCTGACACTGATGGCCAGTCCCAAAGGATGGCCATGGCGCCCTGCACAATCACTCTTCAATATGGGCCTGTCTGCTTGAAGAGACACCGAGAGAGTCACAGCGCACAGAGATTGGCTGCCAGGCACTCCAGCCTAGGAAAAAAAAAAAAAAAAAAGATTTTCACAACTCCAGAGACTTGTTTAGTGTGCAAAGAAGAACAGAGAATGTGTGAAAGTATGAAAGCTTGTGTGCACGACTGAGAACCGAGTTGGACTGGGAAAACTAAGCACTTGTCCGCTGTGCGGACAAGATTTTCGGGGTTTTACAGCAGTTAGTTCTGACAGCACAGTCTGATTTTGTTGAAGTGTTCGATCACAAATAACTGCACGTTTTTGTTCCTTTGCATTAACTATATACTTATAGTGACTGCAACGGTTGCCAAGTAGTGATTTGCTATGAGCTGCTGCATTTCCTCTTTATCCATCCATCCATCCATCCATTTTCTAAGCCGCTTCTCCCTCAGGGTTGCGGGGGGGGGTCATCGGGTGGAAGACAGGATACACCCTGGACAGGTCGCCAGTCCGTCGCAGGGCAGACAGACACAGTCACTCACACACTCGCACCCAGGGGCAGTTTAGCACGTCCAGTCGGCCTGACTGCATGTCTTTGGACTGTGGGAGGAAACCGGAGAACAAGGGGAGAACATGCAAACTCCACACAGAGAGGACCCCGGTCACCCGGCCAGGGAATCGAACCCAGGCCCTCTTCGCCGTGAGGTGACGGCGCTACCCACCACGCGGGCCACAAAAACAGAACAATGACACAATAATTAACTTCTGTAAATGAATATTAGACTCGCTGGCTGGTTGGCTAGATTCTGTAGAGTGGCCTACATCACACGTCGTTGCCTCTGAGCAGAAGCTTTAACAACTAAACAGACTGGAATTCTTCAAAAATGACCAGGAAACAATTGCAAACAGGATGGGCGGTGAAATGCCTTAGAGCGTTTAATCTGGCAAAAACAGAAAAGGCTGAGCTCGGCCTGATATTAAGACAGTTTATGGCTCCATCCGTAACACAAGGAATTTCTAGTATTAAGTCAAGTCAAAGTTTATTTATGTGGCGCTTTTTACTGCAGGTGTCGTCTTTACAGAGCTTTGCAGAAAAGTCCGGGTCCGAGCCCCCGTGAGCATCACCAATGGCGACGGTGGCCAGGAAAAACTCTGAGTAAGAGGAAGAAACCTTGCGAGGAACCAAGACTCAAAAAGGGAACCCATCCTCTGGTCAACACCGGATAGCAAGCAGAATTAGTATAAAATGTTATACTACAAAACGGGGGAAAAAGGTGGAGCAATGCTTAATTGGATAGTTTGAGTTAATGCAGCAGCAGGAGAGTCCGTTCAATTATTAAAGCACCTTTTGAAAAAATGTTGGGGTCTCCTGAGCTACTACTTTGTTTCACAAAGCTGCATGCTGTACTGACCTAGTCAAACTCGACGAGTAAAAGGGCCATATTAGAAAATTTCAACAAATCTGTGGGCCTGAGAAATCCATCCATCCATCCATTTTCCAAGCCGCTTCTCCGTCCTGTCCAGGGTGTATCGTGCCTTTCGCCCGAAGACTGCTGGGATAGGCTCCAGCCTGAGAAATCATTTATGTAATTTAATTCATGCTGTACTGTAACCTGAACGACAGTTGTTTATTCAAAATATGCAGTAAAACAGACACTTATAGTAGAGCTTGAAATGTTCCATGAATACTTGAAATATTCAAAATAATGTAAACGTCCCCAGGAGCTCAGTCTTTCAAACCTACCAATTTGCTTGATCTAGACCCCTGACATCCTTCATTAAGACCTGGTTCATTAAGACCTGGGCTCAGTCTCTGAGCTGCTGAGCGGAGTTGTTTGTTGATTAAACTGCAGCTGTGGAATTGTGTAGAACCGAGGTGTAACTGCTGTCCTATAGACTGTCGTTGGGGTAGGAGAGTCAGCGCACACGTTGCAGTGCATGCTGGGGATTGTAGTTTAGCGCACTGAAACAGCCTAATATTAACGGAAAATTAAAATGCCTTTGCAGGTCGGATAGGATTGTGTCCCAGGCCTTGTGTTTCTCACACGGGCTATAGGTGGTGTTACAGCTGTGATGATCTACAGTACCGACTTCGACTTAAAGTGAATGTGACTTTAGCACTGGCCCAGCACAGGACTTGAGCTGTAGTAGCTGAACGCTTTTTGTTGTTGTTGTTGTTGTTGTTGTTGTTGTTGTTGTTGTTTTTCTCCAATTTTCTCCCCAATTTAGTCACATTCAGTTCCACTCATAGTGGAGGACTCCCCTAACCACACAAAGGCAAAAGCTAGCAGTCTTCCTTCAAGACCTGTGAAGCACCACTGATTTGTGATTGATCGCGATTTGTCGTTTGCATGACCGTAGATATTTTATTGTTATTCCATCCATCACAGCTGTAAAAATCATAATAGTTTTATTGCTCAAAGCCAACACCATGAACTCAAAGTATTTGCACATTACACTTTGTTCCCCAACAGTCTGAAATGGTACGTTGACATATGAATGAATTAACTGATAATTATATTACGATTATTTAATTATATGAATTATATATTTTCCATGCACACATGACTAAATGCACATTGATGAGAAGATGCAGCATAAAATGTGTCAATGCAGCTGCAGAATGTGTTTGGAATGCGAATAAAATCACCGTTCAGTGATTAAATTCACCCGTTCAGTTCCCCGTTCAGCTAACGATGCAACCGTGTGTCTCACCATCTAAACCTGTGCTACTCTTAAGAGCCACAGGGTTTAAAACGGGCAGTACAACGGCGAAGCCGTCAACGAGCTTGAATCAAAAGAGAAAATGCAGTGAGGAAGAGATGTTACTAGACTAACCGCTTTCCCATCAACACCTTCTTCCCACAGAAGTACGTCTAACCTGACCGGTGAAATGATGTTATTCAGTCGGTAAACGTTCGAGGCCTGTGCCTCCGTCTGGCCTGTACGTCTGCGACATGCTTTCCAGACGGCACATCTAATTTATGCAAGTTTTCCAGAGGCAGAGAAATGTTCGCGCATCGTTAGTCGACCAAACCTGAGTAAATCAAATGGAATATGTAATCGACCGCGTTTCCCACGATCCTCCCACGTTTTGTGGAGTCCTCACTCAAACACGTGTGATGGAGAGAAACGTGATATGCATTTAGCGTTTTTCCACGTAGAAGGAGTTATTTCAGTGTTTGAGGCTTTTCACTTCGACTGGGATCTGTAAGCTTTAGCTCTATCCTTTTAGTTCCATTAGGCTGCTGAGAGATCACAGCGTTTGTATGTACCTTTACAAACATAGTGGAGACACTTTTGTCTACTCCTTTTGAAATTGCTTCAAATATTATGAAGAATTTTATTGGATAAATCGTCCGTCTTTGACGCCGAATACTACAGTTAACGTGCCAGGCTTGAAAGCTTGTCAGGCGTAGGAACTAATGGCTACAAAACGGTTAATTTCTACTAGTTGTCTGGTCGTCGTTGGCATGTTTTTAAAATGAGGTTTCTCAACCTGTGGTCTGTGGACCACCAGTGGGCCACGAAGCACCCTGTAGTGGTCTGTGCACCTGAACTCTGTGGAGGTAGTAGTTCACAGTGGGCTGGTAATGTCTATTCAAGAAAACAGATTGACTTAAGAATCGAAGAATCAAATTCTAGCCAATATATAAAACTGTGGACCCATATGCTCAACATTGTTCCGCCTTATTCCGCTTCCAAACAAAGCCTGGCTGCTATTGGGAACACATTCTGTGATGAAATGAAGGAACTCAAACAGAGCTCACTTTCCTCCTCTTCCAGCAGCAGGTTGGCGCTGTACCTTCAGCTTAATGTGCCCGTTTTAATGTCCGACTCTTTAAAGACTCTCGGTCTCATTTCTGCACCGCAACCTGCTGTAAAATAAAATAATAGCCAAGCTCTGTGTTTGATTTGGCTCATGGATCGGAACGTATTTTTGGCCAAACGTCTGTGACATGAGTGGTCAAACTTAAATGATAAACAAATCGTAAAGAAGTAGATCTCAAGGTGTGATGTTTCTGTGATGTTGAGGAGGTTTGGTTTCAGATCAATCATAAACCCTCAAAAGGAAAGGTACATCCCGAGACTGAAGGTCAGTTCATGAAATCCTGAAATCCTGACAGGCTGGTTTACCCGGCAGTGCTGAAGACCTTATAGGCCTACAGCCACGTTCTCAATTCCAGGCCAAAGTGGCACAAATCTGATTTCTTGCCTTGATGGGACACACAAATATGATCTTTTCTGAGCCACTTCCATATGGGTAAATATCTAGGACGTGGTCATGAGACTGGACCTTTTTTTTGTTTTGTTTTCAAAATCCTCCAGTGTTCACATGACTGCAGCACCAAACATCAACTTGGTGCCACCAACACTGAAAAAGCCTCAGACCCTTTTTCGCCTTTGCTTTGCTCTAATAACGAACAGCTGAGAGCAGCTTAAAGTGAATCTTGTTATACCGGTTGGTTTATTTGACGTTCATGACGCATGTGGTTGGTTCACATGACGTTACCGATTAGGACGTGTGCATGTGGTTCATTTCAGGACGCTGGTTCACATTAACGACCTATTTGAGTCACTTTTTTACACGAACGTGAGCCGTCAAGTAAGAAGGATCAGATCCGGAGCAAGAGATTTGGAATTTAGCAACAAGGCTTACAGTGTGAACGAAGCCTATATCCACACGTGCGCAGTGGTGCACAGCTTGGAGCGGAGTTGGTTTGAGCTCGAGTAGTATTTCAACCTAAATGAAGCACTTTGGGCTTTGTGTTTAGCCAAAAATCTGATTTCTTTTCTCTCGTCCTGCCTGTTAACCACAGTTTTTAGCACTGCTGTATTTCAGGCACAGTCATTGACCAGTCGAATGCTGCCCACAGCGCCCACTAGTGGATTTAGTCGTCGGCTAAGTGACTAGTCTGTGCATCAGTAGGGTCAATACCGACTAAACATTGCAGAATGCGCAACTTGATTGATTAAAATGTGTTTATACTATTGATGTGTGGGGAAGTAAACAGTGTAATGTTTTTCAGGGCTACTCTGCTAAATATTTGATGGTTTCAGCACTGAAAAACTACATGATTTGGGAAATAGCGGCACTACCGGCTCTCTCCTGGGAAATGTAGTTAAACTAAAAGCTTCGCTGCTTTTTCTAAAGCGCTACTGCCCAACGCTGCATACATCTACTCTTATTCTGAAGCATAAAGGAAAATGCTGTGCTCAGTTATCACACATCTCAGTGGTGATTATATAGCGCCCCTCATGCAGAAGGACAGTGGCCCAAAACCTACTCTACTGGGAACAGAGCGGTTTTCACAGCCAGGAAGTGTGAACTTCTCAACATTTGGCATGACCGTGAAGCCCCAAAACACACAGGCAATAAATATGGCTACAATGCAGGCCCAGCAGGGCCTGACCAGGGACAAAACATCTGCTGATGTCTCCACTGCTGTTCAAAAGCCGGAATCACTTGACATATTAACAACTTCTGCTATTTTGCATATTCAAAACTATTCGCCAAAAGATATTTTAGCTATTTTTCAGGTGTTAAGTGCTAAATAATGTACTGCAATTGGCATCTATTGGCATTGGCATCTACCCTGAGGTGTGAAATATGATCCAGATAATTCTGGATATTGTTTTTTTTTTTTTTTTACGGCTTTCTTAATGTTCTACAGCTTCTGCGCAGCTCAGTTCATCTTTCCGAACACATCTAAAATTCTCAGTTTTTAAGGGCTGGGCAATTACGATTTTGGCTTCCAACAATTATGACAACAGGATAATCCTGATGAAACAATTGTTGCGTATGTGTAGGTTGTACTGTAACAGGAAATCCTATTTGATTTCAGCAAATTTTACTCAGAGCAACAGTTTTTCTCTGGCCACCAGAGGGAGCCAAATCAGTAACTGCACGACATTGTTGAGATATATGCAATATAAAAAACTGCATTTACTGTGTGTCTTTAAGCGAAGAACATTTCTGAATGTTATGTTTTCTCCACTAAGCCTAACAATTTTACAAATACAAGTCTCAAGACTTTCAGTAATATCACAGTTGAATAAATATGGAGAACAGACATTTCTTACTAATTGAGTTTAAATCAAATTTTATTTTTCTTAAAACAATCATGTTGAAAATATCATGACTATTAAGCACAGTGCGGCTGAAGATTTGAATACATTGGTGTAAATTGGCTTATTCTGCCATAAAAGGTAAAAAAATACACCAATAATTGTCTGAATATAACTAAATTTGACACAAATATACAAAATGATAAACCGACAGTGTATTATGATTTCGTAACTCAATAGTTAAAGTAATTGCAAGGTGGAAGCTAATTCCCAAATTGGTGCTTGGTTCCTTATTGCTCCGTACCGACTCGACATGAAAACATCCGCCTTTGACGATTAAGGTCGTGGGTTTGATTCCCTGTCGCGGATGTCAGATGGTGCTGTAGCAGTTGTTGAGTTGTTGTGAACACGCGCTTAATTATCTTAATCTTAAGGAAGAGTCTTTCTTAATCCAACGATTTGCTGCCTTCTATGTCCAGAGACAAGAAATTTGTTTATGCTGCTACTTTGTGCTAACATGGTGCGGGGGTCCTTGTTGCTTTCCTTCAATAAATTGTTTCAACAACTGCAGTTGTCACAGAGGTTTTGTGGCTCACCATGAGAACCATCGCCTTTGAACTCTAGGGTCGTGGGTTTGAGTCCCTGTCATGGATAGTAGCAGATGTATCACCTAGTGGTCTTGATTTAAGAAAGATCTCCTTTTTCTATGATTAAGTTCATTCTACGACCAGGGGCCACTGCTTTCCTCCTCGATGTCTTCCTGGTGTTTGGACCCCACAGATTGCCGCTTGCGGCTATATTTATTTTATTATTATTATTATTATTATTATTATTATTATTATTATTATTATTATTATTAGATTATTTGTGTTCTGTAGTTTTTAATAGATTGTGAAAGTGCATAGTTGATGTTAATTATTTTGATCATAATTTATTTGTCTTTTAGTTAAATGTATATAAAGTAACATGAATTATTTTATTTATTTTAAGTTATTTTTGTTTTTTAGTCGAATTTTATTCACAGTTCAAGAAAACCCTCTATTGAAAGGACAAGTTTTCAACTTTATGAAAAAGTTCATTAGAAGTATGACGTTTTTAAAGTGAGTAGTCGGGTTATATGATCTTGTTCTTAATACAGATCAAAATGATCATGATTATTATTTCTGCCGTAATTGAGCAGCCCTACTTCCAATTGTCCTAAAAGTCTTTTTTGCAGCACTAAAAGATAAGAATGATGTTATACATTCGTCTTGAAGTTGTTTTTACTGATATAGACAGTGATTCCAAACTTTTGGACGCTGATTTTCGACTTTTGACTGGTAATGTATGCATCAGTCTTCAGGACTTTAGATCTATGATGAAGCGCGTGATCAGGATCAATAATATCATTTATGAGGAGTTCACTAATAGAAATGGCCTAAAAGGATGGAATCACGTTTATCTTTCTTCTGTAAAGTTAGATTTTGTTACAGCAGTGATTTATACGGAGCCAGTGGCTCGCAGATGTTGTCCAAATACTTCTGGAGCTCAGTGCTGCTTTCTACTGAGAGATGCTCTGTATAAGTCACCACTGGAACTGCCTTGTTCCTCCTCCCCTCCCTCATTCTCTGCCTCCTTCTCTCTGCTTTTCAGATCTACCCAGGCTCAGTGGAGCTGATGCAGGTTATTGAGGAGTTCATCCACATAGTCGGCCTGGGCATGAAGGATTTCCACAACGCCTACCTGATGACGGGAAACCTGGGTAAGGCCTTTGAAGAGCCTTCAGCCATTTAGTGAACGTTTTACAGTGCACACAAAGTCTTTCAGACTATACATTACACGGCAACGTTACTCTGGATGAACATGTTAGGCTGTCGTCGCTGCCCAAAGAAAAACATGCATCTACATTTTATTTAGTTTTTTATTTTATTTGACCATTTCGTGATGAAGGGACCAACAGGAAAACTCGAATTGCTTGGAGTAAAAGCTTTTCATATTACCTCACATTGAAAGAAAAGGATTCTTTTGTCCTCCTCTGTAAGCCTCACATAAATGCCTTGGGTGTACGATTTTAAGAAGAACATTTACTTGGTGTAAAACCTTTTACATCATGTGGAGGTTCTTCAGTCACACGTCTCATTTACCATAATAATTCACCCACTGAGGGATTCAGCTTTATTTTTGGTGCATGCTTAAGTTAAGATATACAGCACACTTTATTTATTTAATTCCCTGTCAAAACAGCCTTTAAGTATCCAGGCGTTCATTTTTCAGTGTCCGGAAACCCATTTCACAGATAACTGCATGTTAAAGTGAGACTCACTTTCAGCTCCTCAGAGAACCTGCAGACACGCCTCCAAAGTTCAGTCTTAGAAGCTGGTTGATTTTCTGAAGTGATCAAACCCATTCGGTGGTGTTGAGGTCTGGACTCTGGGGCGGTCAGTCCATCGTTCAGCTTCTTTGTTTGATGTGTCCGTCTCCTTTTCTCAGTCAGCAGCAGCTCCAGATTTGATCGGCAGATCCAGAACTGTTTGCGCAGTTTTGAGAAGCATTCCATGTTAGCTGGGTTAAGTCCTGCGTCTGTGATGATCGGCTCAGTTGGGCTGCACTTAGCAGCTCAGAAAGTCAATTCTGTTTACCATCAGTAATGGAAGATAAATGGTGCATGGAGCGAGAGGAGGAGCCAAACAGCAGCGAGTCGATAATGTTAATTAAAATCAAGCTTTTTCCACTGAGTCGGCTAAATTCCTGTGACAACACCTGCCGCTGATTTCAAAGAGGCTGTGCTGCACAGCTGTGTTAAAGGCAAAGAGTTCATTTGCTCAGATCGCAGGAAACGATTTGGCTGGGATCACATCTCAACTACATCTCCCTATCCATCCGTCCGTCCGTCCGTCCATCTCAGCTTCCTTTTATTTAGGGTTGGGACGTAACCGAACCAAGAATACATATTCAGAATATAGAAATGAAGTATTTATATTCAATCCAAGTTGTGTTTTGTAATGGCATTATGCAGAATAGATCATTTTCTACATTAGGAGAAAACTGTTCAATCTCAGCGTAACTGAGCTCTGCTAAAGCCTGAGTAGACTGATAAATCAATGTGATCAGTTATTAATCTCAGCGTTACTGAGCTCTGCTAAAGCCTGAGTAGATTGATAAATCAATGTGATCGGTTATTAATCTCAGTGTTACTGAGCTCTGCTAAAGCCTGAGTAGACTGATAAATCAATGTGATCAGTTATTAATCTCAGCGTTACTGAGCTCTGCTAAAGCCTGAGTAGACTGATAAATCAATGTGATCGGTTATTAATCTCAGTGTTACTGAGCTCTGCTAAAGCCTGAGTAGACTGATAAATCAATGTGATCGGTTATTAATCTCAGTGTTACTGAGCTCTGCTAAAGCCTGAGTAGACTGATAAATCAATGTGATCGGTTATTAATCTCAGCGTTACTGAGCTCTGCTAAAGTCTGAGTAGACTGATAAATCAATGTGATCGGTTATTAATCTCAGTGTTACTGAGCTCTGCTAAAGTCTGAGTAGACTGATAAATCAATGTGATCAGTTATTAATCTCAGTGTTACTGAGCTCTGCTAAAGCCTGAGTAGACTGATAAATCAATGTGATCAGTTATTAATCTCAGTGTTACTGAGCTCTGCTAAAGCCTGAGTAGACTGATAAATCAATGTGATCAGTTATTAATCTCAGCGTTACTGAGCTCTGCTAAAGCCTGAGTAGACTGATAAATCAATGTGATCGGTTATTAATCTCAGCGTTACTGAGCTCTGCTAAAGCCTGAGTAGACTGATAAATCAATGTGATCGGTTATTAATCTCAGTGTTACTGAGCTCTGCTAAAGCCTGAGTAGACTGATAAATCAATGTGATCAGTTATTAATCTCTGTGTTGTTAATCTCAATGATGTGGTGATGGTGTGTTAGTGTGTGTTGCGCTGGTTTGAGTGGATCAGACCACAGTTGGCTGGATATTTCTGGTTGGTGGACTGTTCTCTGTCCAGCAGTGACACTGAGGTGTTTAAATACTCCAGCAGCACTGCTGTGTCTGATCCACTCAGACCAGCACCACGCACACTAACACACCACCACCACGTCAGTGTTACTGCAGTGCTGAGAATGACCCACCACCCAAATAGCACCTGCTCTGTGAGGGTCCATGGGGGTCCTGACCACTGAAGAACAGAGTAACAGAGTATCAGAGAAACAGATGGACTACAGTCTGTAACTGTAGAACTACAGAGTGGAACTATTTGGTCAGTGGAGCTGATGAGATGGACAGTGAGTGTAGAAATAGAGGTCGATTTCATAAAGAGTGTATGTTGTTGTGCTGTGTGTTCCATATAGAATTAAACGGATAATGTATATAGAAATGTGTGAATAGAGCTTCTCCGAACCGGCCTTTGCAGGTTGTGAGCTCTGAGAAGAAGCGATGCAGTGCCACTGAGTCGTTACTCATAATATTCCATTGAGCAGCAGTGAATAGTAAGAAAGTACATCTAATTTGTTTCTATAGTATTTAGGGTTAGGGTTATCTGCCGTCTTAGCCTTTCAGAAGTCGAGAGTTATTACTTCGGCTGTGCAGTTCAGATCTAATAAGGTAATGTTGTGTAATAAGCGATGCGGTGAGTTCGCTTTGATAAAGCATTAAAAATCTGGAAAGTTGTTTTTTTTCTCTTTTTTTCTCAAATGCATAAAAATATCTAAATATAATTTATTGGATCGTTAGTACTTTTACACAAGTTATGGCTGATAATGGAAGCCTGGTAAATACAGCAATAATTCCTTGTTTGTGCCTTCGTGCGTTCTTCAAGGGTTCTTGAGTAAATAGAAGTGGTTCTATATAGAACCAGTGCATGCTGGAATGGTTTTTCCATGGTGAAATGGTGCTTCAGATTGATGGAGAATGTGTTGTATGTGGTTCTCGGTGAGGTTCTTCTTGATCAGCTACACGTCCTTTCAGACCCACAGCGCTGAGTGGTCTTCTCACAGTGGAAGGATGGACAGAAACAACTGTGGATGTTTTCAGATCTGAAGCAGCTTGATTTTCTCCTCACTCTGAGATCAAAGCTGTCATGGGCTGGAGGTTAAGGAACCAGCCTTGTGACCGGAAGGTTGCTGGTTGATCCCCAGAGCCGACAGTACATGATTGAGATGTCCTTGAGCAAGACACCTAACCCCCACCGCTCCGGGCAAGTGTGCCCACTGCCCCTGTGTGTGTGTGTGTGTGTGTGTGTGTGTGTGTGTGTGTTCACTAGTGTGTATGTCATGTTTCACTTCACACATGGGTTAAACGCAGAGGTGAAATTTCCCTGTTGTGGGATTAATAAGGGTCTTTTGGGGTCTTCCAGGTGGTTGCTAGGAGGTTAACTTTCTCCTTTATGCAAGTGGATCATCTGTTCTCAGAAATATCCCCTGAAAAATGAAGAGCTTGTGCTTAATGGCTGTGTTGACTGGATATTAATTAAATGAAGGGTGGTCTCTGACTTCTGTGCTGTAATTATGTACATTACATTTTGAATACCAGAGCAAAGCGGAAGTCATAATTATCGAGCTAAGTACGTCTAAAAGCAAGTGCTTTTGTAGCTTAACTCAAGTGGACATATAAATAGAGTGAATCGCAGGATTTGTGTACTTTGGTCCGCCGCTGGTTTTCAGGATAGGAGGGACTCTGGCAGAACTTTAAAAGCTGTTAACAGATTTAGCAACATGTAAATGGCTGCAGGGCTCCTGTTAGCTACCCATTTTACCGATAGATGCTTTCAGCTCAACAAGCGAGCTGTGGACTCATCAAGCCTCCATTAGTTAAAACTGCAGCAGGTGATAGAAGAGGGAGAGCCTCGTTAAAAGCAGCCCCACACGCGGTAATGATTCCACCGAATCCATTTGGGATGAAGCTAGGAGGGGGGAAAAAATACAAGTAATGCTTCAGTGCTTTCGCGCTGCTCATAACTCTCCTCCAGGGGAGCAATTTGGCAAAGAGATTGCACTCTTTCACATTCTGCCCTATTGTGCAATCAATGACTTATCATTATCTGTGGTTTATTGAAGGAAAAAAGATGTATACATGCATTAATTTCTAGCTTGTTGTGAATAAATTATTTTTGCTCACAGATTACTGAAGTGGTGAATGAGCAAATGCATCTAATATCGGCTTGCAGGAAAAAACAGAGTTTCTATAGTGCAGTATGATAATGCGGGATGCTTGTTGGCTTCAAAATCAAGATTTGTAGTCGATATCAGATTTTGTCTGCTGTGGCTTGCTCTGAAAAACATACAGGCCCTTATGATTTTCCGCAATGCAGAGAACAGATTTCGGATGTTAACTGCCGAATTTGGGGACATCATTTTAAACATTTTGCGTAATTTGTCCTTGTATCATCTTTTCGTGAACGCTAGTTACCCTTTGCAGAAATCCTGTCGTGAGGTTGTGTACATCCATACACTGCAAACAATAGTATCTTGTTAAGTTAAATTGTCCTAGTTCTATTCAATATATCTAATGTTTCTCATACTGAGATGGTTGTGCACCAATTATAAGATTATCTAGTTAATTTTTGGACGTTTTGCTGTACTGGCAGATTATCTGCCACTATAGTGACTTCATAAAATCACTTAAAGCAAGTACATCCCCAATTTCATAAAAGTCGGGATGCTGTGTAAAATATAAATAAATATAGATAAAAAAATGGAATGCAGTGATTTGCAAATATCATTGATGTAGAACGCAACACATCAGATGTTGAAAGTGAAACGTTTTACCATGTCTTGAAAAAACGCTGCCGCCTTCTCTGGGCCAAAGCTCATTTAAAATGGACTGGGGCAATATGGAAAACTGTTCTGTGGTCAGATGAATCAAAATTTGAAATTCTTTTTGGAAACCATGGACACCGTGTCCTGTGGGCTCAAGAGGAGGCGGACCGTCCAGCTTGTTATCGGCGCACATTTCAAAAGCCTGCATCTCTGATGGTATGGGATTGCATTAGTGTCTATGGCGTGGGCAGCTTTCACATTTGAAAAGGCTCAATCAATGCTGACCAGTATATAGAGGTTTTAGAACATGTGCTCCCATCCAGACAGAGTCTCTTTCAGGGAAGGCCTTGCGTATTTCAGCAAGACAATAAACCACATGCTGCATCCATCACATCATGGCTTCGCAGAAGAAGTCAGGTGCTGAACTGGTCTGCCTGCAGTCCAGACCTTTCACCAATAGAAAACATTTGGCACGTCATGAAACGAAAAATCAGGTAAAGAAGACCCAGAACTGAGCAGCTAGAATCCTACATCAGACAGGAATAGGACAACATCCCCCTCCCAAAACTCCAGCAACTGGGCTCCTCACTTCCCAGACATTCAGACACTGTAGTTAAAAGAAGAGAGGGTGCTACACAATGGTGGACACGGCTCTGTCCCAATTTCTTTGAGATGCATTGCTGCCATCAATTCTGATGAGTTAATGTTTCTTATGAAATGGTAAAATGTCCCACTTTCAACTTCGGATATGTGTTCTATGGTCTACTCTGACTAAAATGTGGGTCTATGAGATTTGCAAATCATTGCGTTCTGTTTTTATTTACATTGATTTACGTTTTACACCGCATCCCAACTTTTGAGGTGGTAAAAAAATGTGGAAATAAGTGAAATAATCTTAAAATAAGCTTACACCGATCTCACCAGGAGAAATGGTATTTATATGGACTATATTTGTAGCAGCAGTAAAGGGTGGTGGGTTTGCTGGTTTGGTCGTTAATTATGAAGTATCAACCATTAATACGAAAACGAGCACGCTGCGGCTTTGTTTGCTTTTCTTCAGCCCAGTTTCTGCCAAGATGCTGTTGATGATATCTACACCATCTTCGCAGTAACCGTTTTGTAGTTCCTATTGGTTTAAAACTTTTGAATAAAACAATATAACAAACAGCAATACAGCTCAAAAACAACATTGTTTTTAAAATGGAACAAAGGCAAATGATATTAACTCATTTTATGTTGTGCCCACTTAACCATTTCCAAGCCCCCCTCAAGGAAGCGCATGTCTAGCTATCGTCTAATACCTAATTTGGCCAATCAGTGCTTCATTGTGTTAAAGGGGAACTGCACTTACTTCTCAATGTGTGCATAATTAACCGTTTAAGATGCAAACACAATCATCCAGGTATGTTGTGAAATGCTCGGTTCTAGAAAAGCTTATAGACTCGGACGTCTTTACAGCGGTGGTGATGGGAAGCAGGGGTCGCCATGACTACAACAGACTTTTTATTTACCATCCAGAACCAGCAGAGAACCTACACGAGTCTTCTGAGTTTATATGGAATGTTGATGATGGAAAATGGAGGAAAATGTAGAACCAAAAAAGTTTTATTGTGGACTACTTTGCTTTGGATCACTCTACATGTATCCCTCCATCACCAATAGGATAATATAATTGATTAAAACAGGTTTCAGTCCAAAATGTTTTTTGGTCATCAGGCAGCAAATTCGTATGCATTTCGTGTAGGCACTTTCTGTGAGGAGCTTTTAGAGGTGGACGTCTGGTTCCTATCACCACCACTGTGAACAGCTCTGACTCCCAGTATCTTCACTGATTTTTGTGAAACTTGATCATTTTAACTGCATTAATGCTTGAATGTATTGAAGTGTTAGATGGTGTTTTACTGCTGAGGTGAGGTTGTGTAGTGGTTTATAGATGTAATATCATTTGTACTTGCGTTTTGGGCAATTCATGTTGCGTGTACTGTGCAGAAGTAATCTAATGCATAGGTTGTGCATTGATCCTTGAGGAATTTTTATAATGCGTGTAATATTTTCTGCAGGGTAAAATCGCTTTATAAATGACCAAATAAACAAACTCAAAGGCCTGCAGTGAGCCATATTAGCATATCAAAGCTGGTGAACGTTAAACAGAAGCCAGGAGTGGATGTCAGATTGATGAGTGAAGACATTGGGTTTGTGTTTGGCTCGACAGGGAAGGTTGCTGCTGTTATGCTTATGGTTATGAGTGCAGGAACGAGAGCAGCAGCCATTCTTGATGTTTTTCATTCGATTATTGTATCAGATCAATGCGTTGTGCTGGAATTTTTCATTTCATTGAATATGCCATCACATTTATTAGCCTTGCGCTCATGCTTAGCAGTCTGGCAGTATGACATCAGAAACCAGAAGCCGTATCAAGTTTACAATGCTTTTTTTTTTTTTTATTATTATTATTATTATTATTATTATTACTTATAGGGTTTGTATTGTAGAGAAAAGCTGATTCTGGTTTTAAGTAAATGTGATAATAGTTTGTCTTATGTAAATACTGTACCATTCACTCCTCACGTATGCAAAATAAACTGCCAAAACGGCCAATTGTGAACTCACTGGTTTTGTGATGTAACAAAAATGAACTAATTTGCATATATCCAATTTTTCAGCCGATAGCAGCTTAGCCCCACCCACTCACATTGAAGCTATGAGGAGCTGGACTCTTGTTTGTGATCAGGGGCAATACTGGGCAGCCCGTCATGTACATATAAATTAGTATGCCAAAGTTTTGGTGCTGTGATCCACTTCCATGTTTGGTTTTTTACACACACACACACACACACACACACACACACACACACACACACACACACACACACACACATACTATATATATATAGTGTGTGTTTAATTTGTTCAGACTTTTGCGCAGCAAGAAAAACAGCTTCTTTATCCAACATTGGCAAAGGACTGTTTTTGGTATGTAAACCCACAAAAAAAACCTCAATTGAAAAATATGATTTTAAGCAGAAGTCAAAGCGTCATTACTGATTCAGTAGAAATCATGGCTACATCAACATTCTGCTCGTGTGCTCCATTTCTGGACGAACTCAGCTGAAGCAATCAGAGTTATTTGACTAAAGCTGAGAGGAGCAGGCAGAGCAGCCTGGTGACAGAGGCTCTTTATTGCTGTATCAATGTAGCGCCATAAATCAGGCCAGAAGTGATGCAGCAATATTTCACAGGGCCAGATGAATTCCGCTCGGTTAGGGCGGCGCTATCGTTTCTGTCCTTTTAATCATGCTAATTGTGAGGGAAGGTTATTTAGCGTCAGATGCCTCTGAATTGCAATAGCGCACAAGCTGTCAGACATCAAGATGTTTAAGGAACATTCAGGAATGGAGGTTAGAAGAATAGATGCTAGTAGGGCTGCATGATTTGGGGGGAGAATATCATACAGGGGGAAATTTTATTTATTTATTTATTTATTTATTTTAGGGGTTCTTCAGTGAAGACAGTGGTTTTATATGGGACCATTAACACTTAAAGAATCATTTGCATGCTTAAATGGTTCTCTCCTTGGTGAAATGGTCCTTCAGATGGATGGAGATTGTGTTGTAATTAGCTGCTGTCCGAAGAAAACCTTGTATTTCCATTTTTGTGGTTTTTGAGTTTTTGACATGATTTGAAAGTGCCTGTTGTCCTTTTATATTGTATGTGAATTTAATGATAATTGGACCAAAAGAAACAGCCCAAAATGACTTTGAAAAAATTCTGGTTCCATTGACTTCCATTAAAAGTAAAGTAGGTTTTTTCCTTCTCCTGTAAACGTACCATTTTGGAGATATGAGGTTTTCTTCGGACGACAGCGAAATGGTTCTATATTGGACCTTTCTGTGCAGCACTTAAAGGGTTCTGCTATTTTTGTGATGTAAAGCATGTAACAATAGCAGAACCCTTTTTTGGTGCCATGTAGAAACATATGCAACACATTCTCCATCAGCCTAAACAATTTCTCCTTGCAGAGAATCGTGTAAGCATGCAAATGGATGGAGAATGTGTTGTTTTTATATGGCACCAACGAAGGTTCTGCTACTATTACAGGCTTGAAATCATAACAATAGCAGTGCTATTTAGATCCCTTTTTAAAAAGGTTCTATATAGAACGGTAGACAACACAAGCTCCTTGTGGGTCCAAGTGGGTCTCCTAGAATGTTTTGTAGGAGAACTGACCGTGATGGAGGGCAAATAAGACAAACAGCAATGTTTTGTACTCAATGAGAACGTGAAGTCGTCATGCTAGGTCCTTTCCCACCATGCCAGTGCCACAAAATGCCTAAAATCTCTGACCATTGAAGTGATCAAAGTTCAAACATGGTCAACAAACCAAGACTGAAGTGTGCTTCTTTAGCTTCACAGTTGAAGCTACATGTAGCTAATGGACGGTTCTAGTTATCCTTTTATGATCTGTAAGTCTTAGTAAAGCTGGAATCGTGTAGAATATAAAATATCACTTCAGTGTAGGGCAAGGGTCATCAACATGCAGGTCTGCAGAAGAGCAGAATCAGATCAGTAGGTAATAATAAAATAATCCTCCTCTACAGTAAAATAAAGCTCTGCTGATCCTTCAACACAGTTTAACAGTAACGCTGGAGTTAATGTAGAACTGCTGATTCACCCTTTAACCCTGAAGATCAGCGCAGACGGCTGGTCACCATAGCAACACAGACAACAGTCTCGCCCAGCTAGTAGCTATGAAACGGCAAAGAGAGAGATTTAAGACGAAAGTCGATAGTTTGGAGATGAATGGACTTAGTGTTTATAATCGCTCCAGCTGGTTTCCTGATACGTTTAATCTGCAGTGAGAAACTGACGAACACTGAAGTCGTGAGGCTGAAGTCAGTTTCTTGTTTGAGTTTTCCTGCCTCACCTTAAAAGGTGCATTAGTTACATTCTGGCACATCAGGCACCACTTAAGGTGGAACGGGAAAATTTGAACAAGAAGCTGGTGAATGAGACTTCAGCCTCATACTCATTTTCCTCTACTTTTGAGGAAAAGTTTCCTGCTGGAGATGCGAGAAAAGCAGCTTTAGCTGAGCTGAAGCTTAAAGCAGAGCAGAGAGTGAGTCTGCGTTTTCATATTATACTTTTAGTTTATCCCAGCACATCAGCACCTACTGAGACAGAATTACAGCCAAGATTTTTTTGTAGACAATTCCACCAATTTATACAAACATTTCTCAAGAATTCAGTGTGTGAGATGTAAACAGAGAGTCAGGGGGGTTTGGTGTGAAATGGTTCAGATGTCTTTACAGTGGTGGTGATGGGAACCAGGGGTCTCCATGACTACAACACAAACCATGTGTTTACCATCCAGACCCACCCGTGAACCTACACGTGTCTTCTGAGTTTATATGGAATGTTGAGTGGTTAATTTTTCCAAGGTCACTGGAGATTTTGTCTACTTGGATATTTTATCACAGAGTTTATTGATAGGCACGTTCTGTATGGACTGTGCTCAGGTAAGGTTAATGCTCAAGATTATATCTAATATACTATTAAATGCTTTGGGAAATGCCTGATTCACTGTATTGCTGTGAGCAGCCACTTCAAGCTACTGGATTTTTAGGCTTAAGTGCATTTTAAGGGGTTCCCAAGCAAACGAACAAATGTATAGACAAAATGCAGGCCTTGAAATGGCTCATGTACTGATTTCAGCTGTTCTTTGTTCTTCTGTCCATTTTTATGTACATCAGTACGTCATACAGTGTCAAACACGTTAAGTCTATAACTGGCTGACTCAATGTGGTTTGAGGCAAGTGTGTAATCATTTATGCATGCAGTTTGCACAGTGCTAATCAGTGGCCATACGCTTTCATTATACAAGCCTCATAGCCAAAATTAAACTGTATAATAAAACTATAGAGGCACATTTCATATGCCAAATGTCTGGGCTGACTGCATTTAGGGAAATGTCTTGCAGTCAGCATGAATACATGGAACATCTAGAACGGTGCGCTGGAACAGCATGTGGTGCTCCCCAGACGCAGAGCGTTTAACGTTTGAACTATAACGAAATTGCCCATTTACAGCCATTTTCAAGCCTGTCATTATGCTGTATGATCCAGTGTCTAGACTCGTTAGTCACAGGTGGGAGCAGGTGCTACCAACGCCTCTTGGGCGTTTTCCCTGAGGAGCGTAACCCACGACAGACATGCATGCAGATACAGTTCCTCTCTGCAGACGGTAGCTGTCCTGTAAACACATGAAAGAACATTATGAAAGCTGGTTTAGTAGAATGTTGTGACTGTATTATGTATCTGACATACGCTGGACTTCATTCATCAAAGTTGCGTGAAAAGTGGTCCGATTTGAGCACCTTTTTATGGTGCTGCCCTGCGTCTGATTCATGAAACTTTTGTTCGATGTTGAGATCCGAGCACAATCAGCTCAAGTGCGTGAAATCAAGCGCCGGCCTGCCAGCGCCTAATTTACATATCAGTTACATGAAGCTCACCCCAATTCATGCAGAGCCACAAAACATAGCATTCAGCAGCTTGTGAGTCAATGGCTGTGCTGGGAGGCGGAGTTTGAGGTCGAGTGGTGAGCGCAGTGCTCCCCCTACTGACCAAACTTTATCATGGCGTTTTAACCTACATTTTCAACTTTTTTTTTTTTTTTTTTTTTTTTTAGACTTCAGTTTTGTTTTGTTTTTTTTTGTTTTTTTACCTATTTTCCTTTATCTTTAATATATTTGTTATATCTCCTCTTTCTCCTTGGAAAAGTAACCTTTACATGCTCCTAAGAAAGAAACTGGACACACTGGCAGCTTTTGTTGCATTGTAAATATTTGGTTTTAGGATTGGAAAGATGGAAGAGTTAAACTGGCAGTAGGTGCACAAAAGTAGAGAGGCCAAGTTAAATAGTGATTATATTTAGTGTTGGAGGTCTTTGTGTAATTTTCTGTTGACACTGTAATCGTGTGCAAAAGTTTAGGCGCCCCAGGTCAAACTTTTTTTTTTTTTGTTGGTTTTGTAAGCATAAGTTATCACACCCTCTACAGAGAACACACTTCTCTACAGATGTTTGTTTTTTTTTTTTTTAACTCTGTATTACATTAACGAAAGGGTGGTCCATGTGAACCAGGTTAACTAGGCGGTCTTGGGGTAAGGAGAAGTGTGCAGAGACGAGTAATGGAAGTAGTATTTCGGGTTTCGGCCGTCCTCTTTAAATGTTCTTTTTCCTGCTTGGCTTCTGGATAGTGTTTAAAGCCTTTTTTTCGCTGCACTGCTTCACCCACCATCCTCTCCCCTCATTTCGACCCCCCCTGTGGTTCCACACAATATGCCCTGTGACTAACACTCTGCCACTCACAGCAGCTGGCACTGCCAGCCTTCCATTACACACACTTATAGGCACAGTGCGCCTCACGCCACCCTGTGATTTTAAGCTTGCTGTTAAATCGTCTTCACCTAAGCCTCAGTGCACACTACGAGCCCCTTGTTGATTGCACCATACACACTCATGCGCGCACACACTGCTTATACAAGCTGTGCTAAAGTGACCTACGCTAGTCTCCAAATCATTCCTACAGCAGTGGAACACAGAACCACCAGTGTTGGCAGCTGAATAGTTACGTCTGCTCTTTTACTAACCCTGTAGTGCTGAGGCAGAAGAGCGCGCTTGCTACTGCTCCTTTAAGGTTGAAACATATATGAATTATGTATGTTTTAACAGTGGTGTGGCTATGAAAGAGTAAAACGAAACATCTTACATTTGACAGGTCCACTAATGACACTACAGTCAGCTTTTGTACCATAAACAGTTGTATTTCAGTTTTGCATGCCTTTAATTGCCTTTAAGACAGTTAAGGAACGTTGAGTTTTACTTGGCTAAGACTGGTACATCTTCAGCTGCTGCACTTGTAGCTTCAAACATATCAGGTTGTGACATGTTTGTCGATTTATGCACCAAAAACAGGCTTATGTGGCCATTTTCCAACCTCTGTTTACTGCACCTTTAATGCCAATATATATGCAAATGAGCTCTGTTCTTATTGGCCGTCATGTAGCGTGCATCAATCAGAAAGTAACCCAGACTGAAATACTGAATAGGCGACTGAATATCAGACTAAATAGTTGGGGCCAAGCTGCAGGCCGAATAAGCATCTATATGTAAACGTGTTTGTTTTTGTGACATCACAAAAGCAATTAATTCAAAATGGGCATCTTAAAGTCCATATACGTGTTGTATGTACTATTGTGTTTTTATGTATAACTCTAACTTTTTTTTAAAAATATGATTTTTCCCTGATATACTGTAAAGAACATCAAAAACAAATTCACAGCAAACGAATGCAAGGAATATACTTCACCCTTTAGCCACCTTTTAGCTGTTACTTTGACGAAACATGTCAATAACAGGTGTCAGAGATTTGAATTATGTTCTAAATATTTGTGCATCCAACAATAAAGGCAGCATCTTTCTTCTGTTATGTATTGATAGAAAACGGCAAATAGGCAGCTCCGGTTTCATGTACCGATGCACCTTACTGCCCACCACTGATGTGCTCATGCTGCAGCTACTGGGGGCTGTTAAATGGGACAAAAACAAAGTATTTACAAAGACGCTTTAGGACAGAAAGGGTAGATACAGTCTTAAGGTTAGAATCGCAACTCCACCCCACGTAAATCTACTTTCATTCAAACAGAAGTGTCTTATGACGAGCATAACTGTACAAATAGGCCTCCACAAGATGAGCACTGCCTGCTAACCTGCCATAAACATCACAAACAGTTACGCTGAATAACCATCCCTGCAGTTGTCGAAGGCAAATGGCACATTTGATCCGCGGCAGTTCTTTTATTGTCTGCGTCCATGTGTGAAAGTGTTTGAGCGCTCGTACAATAGAGCGCCAGCCGCATCGGACAGGCTTCTGTGACGAATCATGACAAATCAATGGCAATTCCAACTGCGAAAGCTAGCCCACATGTACGTCCATAAGTGTTAGACAAAAGTGGATTAGTGCTTGGCAACTCTGGTCGACTGGAGAGGCAGACAGAGGAGAGAAGCTGTTGCCGGGGCTGAATTTATGAGCTTGGCGTTCTCCACTAAAGTCATTCTGTCCCAAGAGCTACGCCAAAAACGCCACAAGTCAACGATTTGCCACCAGGCTCTGTTAGGGTCTGGTAGTGCTACTGCTAACAATGCTGGCTCCTGTGGATGATTAGGTCTTACGCAGAGCTGAGCAGGTTTCCACTTTTCCTTTAATATCACACCGTTTCCACTTTCACAGGTGTGCGAGAACATCACACTGAATGTGAGAGGTTGACTGATTTAGGTAGGCATGGGCGAAGAACTTTAATGTAATTAGTTAAAATACACACCATGTGGCCAAAAGTTTGTGGACACCTGACCTTCACACCTATATGAGCTTGCTGAGCATTTCATTCCAGAACTATGGGTGTTGATATGGAGTTGGTCCCCCTTTGTTTGAGGCTATAACAGCCTCCGCTCTTCTGGGAGACTTTCTACAAGATTTCGGAATGTGACTGCAGGAATTTTTGTGCTCGTTCAGTTAAAAGAGCATTTGTGAGGTCAGCAACTGATGTTGGACGAGAGGGTCAGGCTCGCTGTCTACCCAAAGGTGTTCAGTGGGGTTGAGGTCAGGACTCTCTGAGGCCACTGGAGTTCCTCCACACCAAACTGGTCAGTCCATGTCTTCATGGAGCTGCTTTGTGCACAGGGGCTCATGCTGGAACAGGAAAGGCTCTTCCCCAGACTGCTGACATTTTACAACTGTAAAATGTCTTTTGTGCTGTAGCATCAACATTATTCTTCACTGGAACTGAGGGGCCCAAGCCCTGAAAAACAGCCCAGCTTATTATCCCTCCTCCACCAAACTTTACTGTGCATTGTGGTAGGTAACATTCTCCTGGCGTTCAATACAGATTCCAAAGAAAAAGGTTTACGTCTGGTAGGTTGAGACATTTTGGCGTAACTTTAAGACCTTTACACCGACTGTTAGCCGTGGTTTCACCAACACCACTGGGAGAAGTCAAATTGTAGGCCTTTTCCAGGCTATAGTGACTCCTTTAAACAAGCTAGTTTGCTGTTAAAGATCTGCTGCAGCTCCAGTCTGTACTCTCATGGGACTATTTTGCCTCACAGCGTCCTACACGTACATCTGCGGCATGAATATATTTCTAAAACCACGTTTACTGACCAAAAGCTCCAGCACAAAACTACTGATGGTCACCATCACCAGCATATGCATAGTCGCTTCATGCAGTTTTGTTGTGCGAGGTAGATTTTAGTCATTAAACGCCTCGGAAAATAATCGCCTGTAATGAGACGACCTGGGCATGGTGGCATGATCAGATGTTGCGTTTATCTCTGCTGGTTATCATCTTTTTCCATTCAGGTTGCCATGGAGAGTCGCACACGCCTCTAATTATACTGGTTAAACTGCATGACCTTCCAGGTGTAGCTGTTTGAAATGACAGGATGTTCGACAGACCTGCCTGCTAAGAAAAAAAAAAAATATATATAACAACTACTTGTTAACCTTCATAACACTGTGGTCTGTTTCTCCCCCCCAGTGGCCAGCATCCAGAGGCTCCCTGCAGTGTCCGTGATGACCGATATCAACTTCCCCATGAAGGGACGGAAGGGCATGGTGGACTGGGCCAGAAACTCTGAGGACAAAGTAGTCGTACCGAAAGGCATTTTCCTCCCCCAGACCGCAGGTACGCACAGAGAGGAGCTGCAACGTTATTCGTTTCCTCCTCCTCTACTGTAACGTTACATCTAATTCATTTGCCTCTGACAGGGTCCTTAGCTGATCCGGATAAGCCTGTCGGGAAATTTTATTTTGGCTTTCCTAACAGGATTTGAGGCGCATTCACATAATTTGATACACTGCCAGAGAAGCTGATCGTGTGCTGCATCAATTATAACATGGTTTTCTACATTGTTTGAGCACACCAGCTGCCCTTCACATTCTGTTCAAATTTCATGACGAACGGACCAGCGGAAGCGCTCCAGATCACTTGGAATCAAATCTTTTCGTTACGTTAAAATAAGCTTTGCTCGTTATTTATTTTATTTATTTATTTAGATGCATTTTAATTTGGACTGTGCTGATATACACTTCCTAGCTACTGTATCAACACTGACCCTCTTTGTTTTACAGTTAGCCCATCTTTTCGCATTAGTCATCCTCCTGCCCTTCAACACTGCTCAGTTTCTGATCACATGACCACCGTTGGCTGGACATTCCTGGCTGGTGGACTGTTCTCAGCCCAGAAATTGAGACTGTCAGATTGGCTACTATGACTAATTCGCTCAAAGCCCACAGTATGATGTCGGAATAATCTCGACGAGCCGTGTTTGCTCTGCTTTTCATAAATCAGAGACCTCGATGATATTGATTGATTGAGTGAGAGGTGGCCGACACCGGGTGACTCGGCCAACGTGAAAGCCCCTGAATATTCTCCCAGAATTCCTGGCTTAATTCATACGTGAGGGGTCATTCTGCTCCATTGTTTATGATACAATACAGATTGTAAAGATTTAGGCCTGGCTCTGAACTGGACACAATATTTAGTATTGACCTTTATACCTAATCTATCAATCAATTTTAAAATTTTTTTAAAAATAATTTTTAATTTTTAAATTCTATTTTAATTTAAATTAATTTTATTTATTAATAATTATAAAATATTATTAATAAAAGAAGGTGGTTTGTCCTAAAACAAGACACACAGGTCATAAAAACCGAAAAGTATTCCGCTTACCTTTCTGATGATGTAGACGCAGTGTTAAAAACTAATTTTATGTGTTAAAAACTAATTGGGTAAATCTGTGTTCCTTGCAAATCCTTCCCTTTTTCATGTTTTGCCAGACGGAACCTTATAACTCCAATCAGAAAGCGAGTTCTTGACATCAGAAGGTTCTCTCTGCATTTGACCTGTTATAAAAAGCTAATTTCTAAAACCGATAGGAATCTGATTTTGTACGTTTACAATATATATAGGGTGTCATTCAGTGTCGTGTATAAAGAGACGTGTTCAAATGTCAGTTCTGCTGTCTGGAATGCAAAATCTTTGAAGCTCAGCATCTCAGTACTGCTCAGAACGCAGCCCGAACCAACCTCTCCGACACTTCACTGCCCCCACCAACAAAAACAACGTCCTACCCTCTCAACATTTCTTTTACTGTTCTGTTTTAAAACGTTCGCTTATGAAAAGGTACAAATCCGAACTTTTCACCTGGAGAAACCTGATTTAAGCTCCACAATCGGACCTTAAAACCACCGGAGAACCTTTTGAGGGAACATTTGCGTTGTTTAACATTTGAAGGAAAACTGTTCCTGCAGAACCTTTATTGTGTAGCACTGAATGAGCTAAGGGGAGAAGCAAAGCCCAATAAAAATGTAGGAAATTTCAGCAAATAAAAGGGCACGTTGACGGTTTTAGGTTTTTTTGTAGATGTAAAATAGACACAGTACCAAAAATGTACATTACAAAAACGAAACTTGACTTTTTTTTTTATTGTAAATATTTTTAAAAATATTTATTTTACAGAGAACTGCACATTTTAAAGCACAGTTGCTGTATTTAACACATTGAGGGGGGGGAAAAAAGTGTTTAAAATCTTTTTTTTCCCCCCAATTTATTCAGCAAATAAATAGAAATTTTTCCATGTCGATCCATGTAGCGTATAAATGACCACACATGACATATTAATATGAAACGCCACCTTGGGGACGTTAATATGGATGTTGCTGCGGCTTCCTAGCAACCTTGCCTGATGTCTGTCCGTGCTGACCCCTTCCATTTTCATCACTGTAATTTATACATGAAAGCAGTCGGCGCGTCCGAGGCGGGCGCAGACTTTACACCCCTAAATCACCACTCCGCACGTCCTGGGACTGGATCTCATCCGTTTCCACAGAAAACAGGAAAAATTACAATACAGCGGTCTTTATTTAACATTCAATAAGGTCCAGTTAGAGAGAATTTCCTCAAGCAAAGGAATGAACATCATAATGTCTAATCATTATGATTGTCCCATATACTGTTCTGTGTTTTGTCAGTGGTGATTATATAACCAGGATAATCACTATTCATTTTATTATTATTATTATTATTATTATTATTATTATTATTATTATTATTACTATTACTTTGTTGATGGGTCATCCTTATTTCGTCTGACTGCACAAACATTGCTTAAAAGAAACACATCAGACAGACGTAGATTTGACCAATATTTCATATTTTATTCCACTTTTATACGTCTCTGATAGAGGTGAGAGCAGTTTATTCATGTAGCGCTTGGCCACTGCACTAAAATGTCTACACTGTATTTATTTCACTGCATTTTCAGCCCTGTGCAAATAATGTCACACAGATTTGTGCAAAGGTTTAGGCACCCCGGTCAAATTTGCACATTTGTGTTGATTTAATAAGGTGAAAATAAACGATGCGTCCTCTGAAGAGGACACCCTTCTGCACACGTTAATGCACAAACTCTGTCTAAGCCTGTGCAAAAGTTATGGCACATTATGTATTTAATATTTTCCCCCCAGTGTGTTGAACTCTGTGTGATCAGAAGTGGGTCTCTGTAGAGAGGAAGCGTCATTCTTTTAGAGAAAACTAACTTTTGTCCTAGAACAGCGAACATGTGGTACTGTTTGAGGCAGAAAGCTTCACTTTATAAGTACTTGTTGGTTACTGAATCACCACCGTGGGTCTTATTTAACACAGATCCAGCCGTGCTCTCTCATCACATTGGGGCTGAATCTCAAACGGCTCCCTGCTCCCTACAGAGTGCACTACGTAAGAGTTAAATACTGGATCCTGCAGCCCCAACAGAGCAAAATACGGCTAGGAAACGGTCATTTGGGACAATCGTATGTGCGTACATGACGCACCGTTTAGCTGTAGAGTCACAAAACGCAATGCGAGTAATTTTGCCAGTGTTAAATGAATGATAACTAGCCTAGCCTTTATTATTATTAATATGTGATGTTATACAACTTTGGTAAACATTCGATGCTTCATTGCAATTGCTAACACTACACCCCCTCTAAAACCACCCCAGATTCCTCCCGCGTGGTGGGTAGCGCTGTTGCCTCACAGTGAGGAGGGCCTGGGTTCGATTCCCCGGCCGGGTGACCGGGGTCCTCTCTGTGTGGAGCCCC